>NC_090749.1:66787347-66809847 GCF_036898095.1 Palaemon carinicauda
GTTAGTGAAATCTCTCTCTCTCTCTCTCTCTCTCTCTCTCTCTCTCTCTCTCTCTCTCTCTCTCTCTCTCTCATTGTGTTTTTTGTTCCTCTTGTTGACCTTTTATTTCATTTGTCTTTTGTTTATTGTTTATTATTCTGGTTTCATATTACCCTTTGTTTGTTTTTATTCTTGGTTCTTGGGTTCACATTACCACCCTTATTATTATTGTTGTTATTCTCATTATCATTGTTTTAGTTATTGATATTGTTATTGTTATCATCATCACCTGAAGTTATAACTGATTGAAAAGCAGGATACTTTAAGAACAAGGGCTCCAACAGAAAAAAAAACCCAGTGAGCAAAGATTAGGAAATAAATAGATTCCTTGATAAGTAACGAATAATAATATAAAATATTCTAAGATCGTTAACAACGTTAAAAATGGTCTTTCACTTATATGCTATAAAGAGTGACTTATTTTTCCTGTTCAACCTTAAAAAAATAGCTGAAAGTTTGAACTTCTGAAGTTCCAACGATTCAACGGCATGATTAGGAAGATCATTCCATAATCTGGTCGCAGCTGAAATAAAACTAATAGAATACTCAGTAGTACTGAGCTTATTTTTTCGTTTTGGTTTTTATTTCAACTCGAGAACCTAGTTCAACCCTTGGTTATTATTACACGGGTTTCCCTCTCAATCATCGAACACATTAAGTTGTTAGGGAACACTGGGGAATATATAAGTTCGTTTTACGTAGTGAGCATTTTAAGATAGTCGACTCTTGTTCTTCAGTAAGGGACTTGAGAATTTTAGAATTTCATCCCATAAGATATTTTAGGCCTGACCTCAGTTGTAATACCTATACTGTACTCGTTTTCGTAACAGAATGAGTTTTGTATATATTATTTATAATATTTCTTTTTTTGGCCTCAAGCCATGTCGTCCTGATGGAAGTTCCTATAGGGTAGCTTCCTAGGGTATATTACAACTACGGCGATATTCCCAGAGAATTTACCTTAAGGTACCCAGAATTCTAACTCCTGGAGCGAATATCCCTAATGAAAGGGATATCGCGACATATCAGAGGACGTATTCTTGACACGCCACATGGCAATCTGCACCCTAAACAGAGATAACACATCGAAGGGGTCAATTGGCAAGAAAACGTAAACGAGAAAGAAAAAGGGGGAGCCGCTCCCAAGGGTCCCTTTTCTCCCGTTTCGTAAGCGTGCCTGGCGCCAATCCTGGCGCCATCTGTATTCCTTTTTGCGTAGCTTAACAACTCGGGGTTTTTTCCTGTGTTTCTCGCAAATCTTGGATTTATTCAGCTTTTCATGGCTTCTCCAACTTCGTCGGCCTCTGATAAGTTGAGTACCATTTCTTTTATGTATAAATGTAGGCTCTTGGTAAATTTTAAAGTGATTAATAGTATTAATCTTTGTTACAAGAGCCGTTGCCTACCGGAGGCGTCATGGACGCTGTTGCTCGCTAGGTATGAGTTTTAGTTAGCCAGAGCGACATTCCCGGTTGTTTTGCTTTAATAAATTTTAGCTATTTAGCGTTACATAGGATTTCCTTTCGTGCTTTTAGTATTATTTTGGCGAAGTATTCGCCAACTCTGGCCTACGCTAGGCCATGTAGCCTAGTCGTTTGGTCCTAGTACTTCCTGCATGATTTTGGTTTTCCGAGTTTTTTAAAATTTTATTGAAGCTTTAGGCTGTTTTTTATACATTCAAGATTATGTTGAATATATCCAAGATAGTATACGAGTGAGTTTCGGTGATATAGGTAATCGATTCTCTTGGTGCCTAGGCTAAGTTGCTTATGGAGCCTTAGTATACTTTCTCATACTCCCCGGTTGCTTTCTTTTCTTCGGAGAAGGTATGCAATCCCTTTCCCTCTGTTTAAGCCTTGGGCTTAACCCTAGTGGTTTATCTGAATTAACTTTCGATACAACTATACTGGGGTGTTACTGTACCTCCCTGTTCCAGTAAGTCTGGTGTCAGAGAAGGACAGAACATCAGAGTTTTTAGTCTGAGTCTGTGTTTGTCTGGCTTAGGGTAGAGTCTCCCTCGCCGGCCTGACACAGACATAGGAGGCTTAGCCTCCTTAGGTCACTGCCGAAGGTTTCTGTACGAGATGATTCCTTTTTTTGTGATCTAGCAGACTAGTCCTTGTTGCTGTTCTCGGTGGGAGGATAAGATCCTTTCCCTGGGAGTAGCAACACCTTCCTTGCTTTGGTTCACTGGGAGCTGGCAAGTATTGCTGGCCTCCCTCCTTGGATCTCCCTTAGGCTAAGATGAGTTTTCTTGGCTGCAGGTGATTCTTCACTAAAGCAAGGTTGGTAGGACCCTCTTTTGTCCCTTCCCCCTCTATCTCCGTAATGGCCTAGCCATTACAGTACTGTACGTCATTCTACATCTGGACCTAGGATAGGTTAGGATGTGGAATTGACTCAGTCCCTTGCCGGCCGGCAGAGTCTGCCGGCCGGCAAGGGTCTTCTGCTTTGAGTGCTGCCCGGACCTCCCTTGGTCCCTCATCCATGCCTGCCTGTAGAGCCAGACTGCATTGGTCAGGAAGCCTGAATTAGATTCTCCCCTTCCTTATATGCACTCTTTCAGATTGCCGGGCTTGGAGGTAGTTTACGCTCTTATCCCGGCATCCATTCTGTTTTTTTCTAGTGCTGTACCCGACCCGGCTGCCGGCCTGGGAAGTCGTAGTACTCTGGTTCTTTTGCTGCTGGCCGGCATCGGTTGTTTACCTTTGCCGGCCGGCTATTGTCAGCCCTTGTCTGCCGGTCGCTATGAGCAGTGGCCGGCAGCCGGGTACTACCTTGTGTAGTTGCCGGCCGACATTGGCACATGCATTTGAACCAGCGTTCTGCCGCCTTATAGCTGTTAAGTAGTATACTTTAAAGCTAGTTATGGTGTGTTGCCGGCCGGCACATTGCCTTCTATACTGTACCAGTATTCTTCAGTATAACATATACTGTAGGAAGAAAACTATAGTATAAGTTTTGGTACAGCACTGTGTGTTCTAATACTTTTGTGTTGTCTTGCACAGCCCTTTGGTGTTGCCGTACAGATAAGAAAGTGAGTTCTTTCTTGTCTATTATCCGGGATTTTAAAATCATTGCTTAGGTGTGAGCTACACCTGTTTCCTCTGGAAACTTTTCATTGGTTATTCTAGAAGAGATTAACCATACGATTTTATTATCTGGAAGGCTGCAACAATTGGTTGTGAAGGAAACACAAGTGTGTGTCTTTCCTTTCTGATTTGTTATGCTAAACTGTGCATATCCAGTGATACGTAGTTCACTTGATACTCATGGAAATTTCTTCTCTTTACAGGAGGACCCTCCGAAGTGTTTTCTGCAACGTCCGCAGTAAGAACCTCTGCGGACATGAGTTTTGTAGTAGGCACGCAGCATGCGCTGTGCACTAGCCTGATTACTGAGGCCTTTGATTCCCCTGTGACGGCGGAATCAAGGGATATTGCAAGGGAGAAGCTTCGTACCTGGGTAAGGGGCTTCCAGAAGAACACCTCTGGACCTTATCTTCCAAGTGAGAAGATGAGGGCGTATCTTTTCCCTAGGGCATCAGCTGATGCAGTGATTCCCCAGCCTCAAGAGGAGATCCCCCAAGTTCAGATCCAGGTGGATGCTGAAGTCTCGGTCGCCTTGCAAGACATCCAGTTGGACGACAGGATGTGTGACGTGACCGAGCGTCTGGAGGAAGACCTCCTGGCAGGAGCCCAGGATGAAGTTCAAGCCCCAGACATTGTAGAGGAAGAGGTCGACGAGGTGTCGGCTACTCCGGTTCAGATCCCGGAGCCTATTCCCTCAACATCGTCCGCTCTCCCAGTAGAGCTGGGACAGGCCCTCTCCTCCATTGTTGGAATGATCCAACAAATGCAGAAGGAGAATAATGAGAAGGCGGCTGCAATGGAACTGCAGATGCAGAGGCTTGCAGCATCACATGGGCCCCAGAAAAGTGCTCAAATGCTAACCCGTGGAGGTATGCTGAGCACATGCCGATGACGACAGGAAAGATCGTCATCTCGGATAAGTTGGGTTCAATTCCCCTAGAGGAGGTGGAATTCTGGCCCAGCAAGGGGTCATATCCGGACTGTTATGTCCGGTTGAGGAAGGAACCAGCTTCAAAGGAGGAGACAGAGCCGAAGGAGGTCATAGTGATGGACCATGCTAAGGCTCAAGCTTTGCTTTCATCCTCGATGAAAGAGAGGGGCTTCACGAACTCAAAGGTAGCTGCATTGAGTAAGAAGCTCCCTTCCTTTGTGTCCTCTCCTGCTAGAGCCTTCCCCTTTTTACAGAAAGGGTTTGCAGCTGTACTAAAAGCAGTCGAGGCCGGCAAGCCTTGCCCCTCCCTGGAGGAGTGTAAACCCTTGTCGCTGGCCCTGCCTATGGACCACAAAGACTGGAAGGACGTCCATCTTACCTTCTCAGTTGGGAAGTTGGAGGCTGATATTGCCGGACGTCAGTTCGGCGAGGACCTCCCTAAGCTGTCTGACTTTCTTTTGCGGAGAGAGCTCGAGACAAAAGAAAGACTGGCTGCCTCAATGTCTCTTCAGACTACTCTTGAGACGATGGCAAGTGACCCCAAGGTCCATGAAATGTTCATGGTAGTGGCCAAGACTCATCTGGCCACAGTGACGAAGGATCTTTATAGCTTCGTCGGGGCGAGGAGAGCTTGTAGGGAGTTCGTGTTCACCTCGGCTACGGTGAGGCACGAGCCAAGGAAACTAATCTCCTCCAACATTTGGGGCAAAGACCTTTTCCCTACCGAATTGGTCAAAGAAGTTGTTGATAAGGCCGCCACGGAGAATAGAAACCTTCTCCAGAAGTGGGGCCTGGCTATCAAAAGAAAGTCTTCCCCGGATGAGGGTCCTCAACCAAAGAGGAAGACTATGAGGACTAGGCTACCGTCTCGGCCAGCCAAGCCTCTTAGACAGCAACAGCAACTGCAATTGTCATTGCCTTCAGTGCCCCAGATGATAGCACAAACCCCGACCACATTCCAGTGGGTACCCCAGGCCGTGTCGACACAGTCCACGGCATTCACCCCAACGTTCGAAGGGCAGTCTACTTCCTTTCGAGCAAAGCCTAGAGGAGCAGCCAGAGGCTCGTCTAGGCGCCCCTCAAGGGGATGGGGATTCAGGGGTGGTCGCAGTCAGGGAGGTAAGACCTCAGGACGGCAGTCCAAGTGAGATGATGCCGGTAGGAGGGAGACTTCAGAATTTTCGGGATCGGTGGACCTTCGATCCCTGGGCCCACAGCCTACTCAAGAACGGACTGGGCTGGAGCTGGTACAGCACTCCACCCCCGTGCCCTCGGTTTTTCCAACACTCCACCCCCGTTCTGGAGGAGTACGTCCAAGAACTGTTGGAGAAAAAAGTGATCCGATGGGTGAAGTCCATCAAATTCCAAGGGAGGCTGTTTTGTGTTCCCAAGAAAGACTCGGAAAAACTCAGAGTCATTCTGGACTTGTCGCCACTCAACAAGTTCATAGTGAATTGCAAGTTAAAGATGCTAACACTGCAACACATAAGGACCTTACTGCCCAAGAGGGCATACTCAGTCTCTATAGACTTGTCAGACGCCTATTGGCACATTCCAATCAGCCGTCGACTCTCCCCCTACCTAGGGTTCAGGCTACAACGGAGACTATACGCCTTCAGAGCCATACCATTCGGGCTAAACATAGCCCCAAGGATTTTCACGAAGCTTGCGAGCGCAGCTCTCAAACAATTACGCCTAAAGGGAATTCAGGTAGTAGCCTACCTGGACGACTGGCTGGTGTGGGCAGCATCCGAGACAGAATGCTTGCAAGCTTCCAGTCAAGTGATCCAGTTCCTAGAGTATCTAGGCTTCAAGATCAACAGAAAAAAGTCTCGACTTTCTCCATCTCAAAAGTTCCAGTGGCTAGGAATCCACTGGGACCTAATGTCACACAGTTTCTCCATCCCGGCGAAGAAAAGGAAGGAGATAGCGGGTTCTGTCAAGAGACTTCTAGATTCCGAAATGATATCAAGACGCGAACAGGAGAGGGTACTGGGTTCTCTCCAGTTTGCTTCGGTGACAGACCCGGTGCTAAGAGCAAAGCTAAAGGATGCAACTGGAGTTTGGAGAAGTTATGCATCAAACGCGCGAAGAGATCTGAGAAGACCAGTTCCGCTTCGGCTACGTACTCTTCTCAGGCCTTGGTCCCAAGCCAGACATCTAAAGAAGTCGGTTCTTCTTCAGCCACCTCCCCCGTCGGTGACGATCCACTCAGACGCCTCGAAGGAGGGATGGGGAGGTCACTCTCATCGGAAAAAAGTCCAGGGGACTTGGTCCAAGCTATTCAAGACCTTTCACATAAACTTTCTAGAAGCTATGGCAGTGCTCCTTACCTTAAAGAAAGTCTCCCCGCGTCACTCGATCCACATAAGGTTGGTGATGGACAGCGAGGTAGTTGTGAGATGCTTGAATCGACAAGGATCGAGGTCACCACCTCTCAACCCGGTGATGTTGGCCATCTTCCGATTGGCGGAAAAGAAGAAGTGGTACCTGTCGGCAGTTCACCTTCAAGGAGTCCGCAATGTGACAGCGGACGCTCTATCCAGGTTCACACCCATAGAGTCGGAATGGTCCTTAGACGCAGGATCATTCTCCTTCATTCTGAATCAAGTCCAGGAACTGCAGATAGACCTCTTTGCGACGAAAGACAACAAGAAGTTGCCCCTGTACGTGTCCCCGTACGAGGACCCCTTAGCGGAAGCAGTGGACGCGATGTCCCTCGACTGGAACAGATGGTCCAAGATTTATCTGTTCCCTCCTCACAACCTTCTGTTGAGGGTCCTCAACAAACATTTGTCTTTTGTTTATTGTTTATTATTCTGGTTTCATATTACCCTTTGTTTGTTTTTATTCTTGCTTCTTGGGTTCACATTACCACCCTTATTATTATTGTTGTTATTCTCATTATCATTGTTTTAGTTATTGATATTGTTATTGTTATCATCATCACCTGAAGTTATAACTGATTGAAAAGCAGGATACTTTAAGAACAAGGGCTCCAACAGAAAAAAAAACCCAGTGAGCAAAGATTAGGAAATAAATAGATTCCTTGATAAGTAACGAATAATAATATAAAATATTCTAAGATCGTTAACAACGTTAAAAATGGTCTTTCACTTATATGCTATAAAGAGTGACTTATTTTTCCTGTTCAACCTTAAAAAAATAGCTGAAAGTTTGAACTTCTGAAGTTCCAACGATTCAACGGCATGATTAGGAAGATCATTCCATAATCTGGTCGCAGCTGAAATAAAACTAATAGAATACTCAGTAGTACTGAGCTTATTTTTTCGTTTTGGTTTTTATTTCAACTCGAGAACCTAGTTCAACCCTTGGTTATTATTACACGGGTTTCCCTCTCAATCATCGAACACATTAAGTTGTTAGGGAACACTGGGGAATATATAAGTTCGTTTTACGTAGTGAGCATTTTAAGATAGTCGACTCTTGTTCTTCAGTAAGGGACTTGAGAATTTTAGAATTTCATCCCATAAGATATTTTAGGCCTGACCTCAGTTGTAGTACCTATACTGTACTCGTTTTCGTAACAGAATGAGTTTTGTATATATTATTTATAATATTTCTTTTTTTGGCCTCAAGCCATGTCGTCCTGATGGAAGTTCCTATAGGGTAGCTTCCTAGGGTATATTACAACTACGGCGATATTCCCAGAGAATTTACCTTAAGGTACCCAGAATTCTAACTCCTGGAGCGAATATCCCTAATGAAAGGGATATCGCGACATATCAGAGGAAGTATTCTTGACACGCCACATGGCAATCTGCACCCCAAACAGAGATAACACATCGAAGGGGTCAATTGGCAAGAAAACGAAAACGAGAAAGAAAAAGGGGGAGCCGCTCCCAAGGGTCCCTTTTCTCCCGTTTCGTAAGCGTGCCTGGCGCCAATCCTGGCGCCATCTGTATTCCTTTTTGCGTAGCTTAACAACTCGGTGTTTTTTCCTGTGTTTCTCGCAAATCTTGGATTTATTCAGCTTTTCATGGCTTCTCCAACTTCGTCGGCCTCTGATAAGTTGAGTACCATTTCTTTTATGTATAAATGTAGGCTCTTGGTAAATTTTAAAGTGATTAATAGTATTAATCTTTGTTACAAGAGCCGTTGCCTACCGGAGGCGTCATGGACGCTGTTGCTCGCTAGGTATGAGTTTTAGTTAGCCAGAGCGACATTCCCGGTTGTTTTGCTTTAATAAATTTTAGCTATTTAGCGTTACATAGGATTTCCTTTCGTGCTTTTAGTATTATTTTGGCGAAGTATTCGCCAACTCTGGCCTACGCTAGGCCATGTAGCCTAGTCGTTTGGTCCTAGTACTTCCTGCATGATTTTGGTTTTCCGAGTTTTTTAAAATTTTATTGAAGCTTTAGGCTGTTTTTTATACATTCAAGATTATGTTGAATATATCCAAGATAGTATACGAGTGAGTTTCGGTGATATAGGTAATCGATTCTCTTGGTGCCTAGGCTAAGTTGCTTATGGAGCCTTAGTATACTTTCTCATACTCCCCGGTTGCTTTCTTTTCTTCGGAGAAGGTATGCAATCCCTTTCCCTCTGTTTAAGCCTTGGGCTTAACCCTAGTGGTTTATCTGAATTAACTTTCGATACAACTATACTGGGGTGTTACTGTACCTCCCTGTTCCAGTAAGTCTGGTGTCAGAGAAGGACAGAACATCAGAGTTTTTAGTCTGAGTCTGTGTTTGTCTGGCTTAGGGTAGAGTCTCCCTCGCCGGCCTGACACAGACATAGGAGGCTTAGCCTCCTTAGGTCACTGCCGAAGGTTTCTGTACGAGATGATTCCTTTTTTTGTGATCTAGCAGACTAGTCCTTGTTGCTGTTCTCGGTGGGAGGATAAGATCCTTTCCCTGGGAGTAGCAACACCTTCCTTGCTTTGGTTCACTGGGAGCTGGCAAGTATTGCTGGCCTCCCTCCTTGGATCTCCCTTAGGCTAAGATGAGTTTTCTTGGCTGCAGGTGATTCTTCACTAAAGCAAGGTTGGTAGGACCCTCTTTTGTCCCTTCCCCCTCTATCTCCGTAATGGCCTAGCCATTACAGTACTGTACGTCATTCTACATCTGGACCTAGGATAGGTTAGGATGTGGAATTGACTCAGTCCCTTGCCGGCCGGCAGAGTCTGCCGGCCGGCAAGGGTCTTCTGCTTTGAGTGCTGCCCGGACCTCCCTTGGTCCCTCATCCATGCCTGCCTGTAGAGCCAGACTGCATTGGTCAGGAAGCCTGAATTAGATTCTCCCCTTCCTTATATGCACTCTTTCAGATTGCCGGGCTTGGAGGTAGTTTACGCTCTTATCCCGGCATCCATTCTGTTTTTTTCTAGTGCTGTACCCGACCCGGCTGCCGGCCTGGGAAGTCGTAGTACTCTGGTTCTTTTGCTGCTGGCCGGCATCGGTTGTTTACCTTTGCCGGCCGGCTATTGTCAGCCCTTGTCTGCCGGTCGCTATGAGCAGTGGCCGGCAGCCGGGTACTACCTTGTGTAGTTGCCGGCCGACATTGGCACATGCATTTGAACCAGCGTTCTGCCGCCTTATAGCTGTTAAGTAGTATACTTTAAAGCTAGTTATGGTGTGTTGCCGGCCGGCACATTGCCTTCTATACTGTACCAGTATTCTTCAGTATAACATATACTGTAGGAAGAAAACTATAGTATAAGTTTTGGTACAGCACTGTGTGTTCTAATACTTTTGTGTTGTCTTGCACAGCCCTTTGGTGTTGCCGTACAGATAAGAAAGTGAGTTCTTTCTTGTCTATTATCCGGGATTTTAAAATCATTGCTCAGGTGTGAGCTACACCTGTTTCCTCTGGAAACTTTTCATTGGTTATTCTAGAAGAGATTAACCATACGATTTTATTATCTGGAAGGCTGCAACAATTGGTTGTGAAGGAAACACAAGTGTGTGTCTTTCCTTTCTGATTTGTTATGCTAAACTGTGCATATCCAGTGATACGTAGTTCACTTGATACTCATGGAAATTTCTTCTCTTTACAGGAGGACCCTCCGAAGTGTTTTCTGCAACGTCCGCAGTAAGAACCTCTGCGGACATGAGTTTTGTAGTAGGCACGCAGCATGCGCTGTGCACTAGCCTGATTACTGAGGCCTTTGATTCCCCTGTGACGGCGGAATCAAGGGATATTGCAAGGGAGAAGCTTCGTACCTGGGTAAGGGGCTTCCAGAAGAACACCTCTGGACCTTATCTTCCAAGTGAGAAGATGAGGGCGTATCTTTTCCCTAGGGCATCAGCTGATGCAGTGATTCCCCAGCCTCAAGAGGAGATCCCCCAAGTTCAGATCCAGGTGGATGCTGAAGTCTCGGTCGCCTTGCAAGACATCCAGTTGGACGACAGGATGTGTGACGTGACCGAGCGTCTGGAGGAAGACCTCCTGGCAGGAGCCCAGGATGAAGTTCAAGCCCCAGACATTGTAGAGGAAGAGGTCGACGAGGTGTCGGCTACTCCGGTTCAGATCCCGGAGCCTATTCCCTCAACATCGTCCGCTCTCCCAGTAGAGCTGGGACAGGCCCTCTCCTCCATTGTTGGAATGATCCAACAAATGCAGAAGGAGAATAATGAGAAGGCGGCTGCAATGGAACTGCAGATGCAGAGGCTTGCAGCATCACATGGGCCCCAGAAAAGTGCTCAAATGCTAACCCGTGGAGGTATGCTGAGCACATGCCGATGACGACAGGAAAGATCGTCATCTCGGATAAGTTGGGTTCAATTCCCCTAGAGGAGGTGGAATTCTGGCCCAGCAAGGGGTCATATCCGGACTGTTATGTCCGGTTGAGGAAGGAACCAGCTTCAAAGGAGGAGACAGAGCCGAAGGAGGTCATAGTGATGGACCATGCTAAGGCTCAAGCTTTGCTTTCATCCTCGATGAAAGAGAGGGGCTTCACGAACTCAAAGGTAGCTGCATTGAGTAAGAAGCTCCCTTCCTTTGTGTCCTCTCCTGCTAGAGCCTTCCCCTTTTTACAGAAAGGGTTTGCAGCTGTACTAAAAGCAGTCGAGGCCGGCAAGCCTTGCCCCTCCCTGGAGGAGTGTAAACCCTTGTCGCTGGCCCTGCCTATGGACCACAAAGACTGGAAGGACGTCCATCTTACCTTCTCAGTTGGGAAGTTGGAGGCTGATATTGCCGGACGTCAGTTCGGCGAGGACCTCCCTAAGCTGTCTGACTTTCTTTTGCGGAGAGAGCTCGAGACAAAAGAAAGACTGGCTGCCTCAATGTCTCTTCAGACTACTCTTGAGACGATGGCAAGTGACCCCAAGGTCCATGAAATGTTCATGGTAGTGGCCAAGACTCATCTGGCCACAGTGACGAAGGATCTTTATAGCTTCGTCGGGGCGAGGAGAGCTTGTAGGGAGTTCGTGTTCACCTCGGCTACGGTGAGGCACGAGCCAAGGAAACTAATCTCCTCCAACATTTGGGGCAAAGACCTTTTCCCTACCGAATTGGTCAAAGAAGTTGTTGATAAGGCCGCCACGGAGAATAGAAACCTTCTCCAGAAGTGGGGCCTGGCTATCAAAAGAAAGTCTTCCCCGGATGAGGGTCCTCAACCAAAGAGGAAGACTATGAGGACTAGGCTACCGTCTCGGCCAGCCAAGCCTCTTAGACAGCAACAGCAACTGCAATTGTCATTGCCTTCAGTGCCCCAGATGATAGCACAAACCCCGACCACATTCCAGTGGGTACCCCAGGCCGTGTCGACACAGTCCACGGCATTCACCCCAACGTTCGAAGGGCAGTCTACTTCCTTTCGAGCAAAGCCTAGAGGAGCAGCCAGAGGCTCGTCTAGGCGCCCCTCAAGGGGAAGGGGATTCAGGGGTGGTCGCAGTCAGGGAGGTAAGACCTCAGGACGGCAGTCCAAGTGAGATGATGCCGGTAGGAGGGAGACTTCAGAATTTTCGGGATCGGTGGACCTTCGATCCCTGGGCCCACAGCCTACTCAAGAACGGACTGGGCTGGAGCTGGTACAGCACTCCACCCCCGTGCCCTCGGTTTTTCCAACACTCCACCCCCGTTCTGGAGGAGTACGTCCAAGAACTGTTGGAGAAAAAAGTGATCCGATGGGTGAAGTCCATCAAATTCCAAGGGAGGCTGTTTTGTGTTCCCAAGAAAGACTCGGAAAAACTCAGAGTCATTCTGGACTTGTCGCCACTCAACAAGTTCATAGTGAATTGCAAGTTAAAGATGCTAACACTGCAACACATAAGGACCTTACTGCCCAAGAGGGCATACTCAGTCTCTATAGACTTGTCAGACGCCTATTGGCACATTCCAATCAGCCGTCGACTCTCCCCCTACCTAGGGTTCAGGCTACAACGGAGACTATACGCCTTCAGAGCCATACCATTCGGGCTAAACATAGCCCCAAGGATTTTCACGAAGCTTGCGAGCGCAGCTCTCAAACAATTACGCCTAAAGGGAATTCAGGTAGTAGCCTACCTGGACGACTGGCTGGTGTGGGCAGCATCCGAGACAGAATGCTTGCAAGCTTCCAGTCAAGTGATCCAGTTCCTAGAGTATCTAGGCTTCAAGATCAACAGAAAAAAGTCTCGACTTTCTCCATCTCAAAAGTTCCAGTGGCTAGGAATCCACTGGGACCTAATGTCACACAGTTTCTCCATCCCGGCGAAGAAAAGGAAGGAGATAGCGGGTTCTGTCAAGAGACTTCTAGATTCCGAAATGATATCAAGACGCGAACAGGAGAGGGTACTGGGTTCTCTCCAGTTTGCTTCGGTGACAGACCCGGTGCTAAGAGCAAAGCTAAAGGATGCAACTGGAGTTTGGAGAAGTTATGCATCAAACGCGCGAAGAGATCTGAGAAGACCAGTTCCGCTTCGGCTACGTACTCTTCTCAGGCCTTGGTCCCAAGCCAGACATCTAAAGAAGTCGGTTCTTCTTCAGCCACCTCCCCCGTCGGTGACGATCCACTCAGACGCCTCGAAGGAGGGATGGGGAGGTCACTCTCATCGGAAAAAAGTCCAGGGGACTTGGTCCAAGCTATTCAAGACCTTTCACATAAACTTTCTAGAAGCTATGGCAGTGCTCCTTACCTTAAAGAAAGTCTCCCCGCGTCACTCGATCCACATAAGGTTGGTGATGGACAGCGAGGTAGTTGTGAGATGCTTGAATCGACAAGGATCGAGGTCACCACCTCTCAACCCGGTGATGTTGGCCATCTTCCGATTGGCGGAAAAGAAGAAGTGGTACCTGTCGGCAGTTCACCTTCAAGGAGTCCGCAATGTGACAGCGGACGCTCTATCCAGGTTCACACCCATAGAGTCGGAATGGTCCTTAGACGCAGGATCATTCTCCTTCATTCTGAATCAAGTCCAGGAACTGCAGATAGACCTCTTTGCGACGAAAGACAACAAGAAGTTGCCCCTGTACGTGTCCCCGTACGAGGACCCCTTAGCGGAAGCAGTGGACGCGATGTCCCTCGACTGGAACAGATGGTCCAAGATTTATCTGTTCCCTCCTCACAACCTTCTGTTGAGGGTCCTCAACAAACATTTGTCTTTTTTTTATTGTTTATTATTCTGGTTTCATATTACCCTTTGTTTGTTTTTATTCTTGCTTCTTGGGTTCACATTACCACCCTTATTATTATTGTTGTTATTCTCATTATCATTGTTTTAGTTATTGATATTGTTATTGTTATCATCATCACCTGAAGTTATAACTGATTGAAAAGCAGGATACTTTAAGAACAAGGGCTCCAACAGAAAAAAAAACCCAGTGAGCAAAGATTAGGAAATAAATAGATTCCTTGATAAGTAACGAATAATAATATAAAATATTCTAAGATCGTTAACAACGTTAAAAATGGTCTTTCACTTATATGCTATAAAGAGTGACTTATTTTTCCTGTTCAACCTTAAAAAAATAGCTGAAAGTTTGAACTTCTGAAGTTCCAACGATTCAACGGCATGATTAGGAAGATCATTCCATAATCTGGTCGCAGCTGAAATAAAACTAATAGAATACTCAGTAGTACTGAGCTTATTTTTTCGTTTTGGTTTTTATTTCAACTCGAGAACCTAGTTCAACCCTTGGTTATTATTACACGGGTTTCCCTCTCAATCATCGAACACATTAAGTTGTTAGGGAACACTGGGGAATATATAAGTTCGTTTTACGTAGTGAGCATTTTAAGATAGTCGACTCTTGTTCTTCAGTAAGGGACTTGAGAATTTTAGAATTTCATCCCATAAGATATTTTAGGCCTGACCTCAGTTGTAATACCTATACTGTACTCGTTTTCGTAACAGAATGAGTTTTGTATATATTATTTATAATATTTCTTTTTTTGGCCTCAAGCCATGTCGTCCTGATGGAAGTTCCTATAGGGTAGCTTCCTAGGGTATATTACAACTACGGCGATATTCCCAGAGAATTTACCTTAAGGTACCCAGAATTCTAACTCCTGGAGCGAATATCCCTAATGAAAGGGATATCGCGACATATCAGAGGACGTATTCTTGACACGCCACATGGCAATCTGCACCCCAAACAGAGATAACACATCGAAGGGGTCAATTGGCAAGAAAACGAAAACGAGAAAGAAAAAGGGGGAGCCGCTCCCAAGGGTCCCTTTTCTCCCGTTTCGTAAGCGTGCCTGGCGCCAATCCTGGCGCCATCTGTATTCCTTTTTGCGTAGCTTAACAACTCGGTGTTTTTTTCCTGTGTTTCTCGCAAATCTTGGATTTATTCAGCTTTTCATGGCTTCTCCAACTTCGTCGGCCTCTGATAAGTTGAGTACCATTTCTTTTATGTATAAATGTAGGCTCTTGGTAAATTTTAAAGTGATTAATAGTATTAATCTTTGTTACAAGAGCCGTTGCCTACCGGAGGCGTCATGGACGCTGTTGCTCGCTAGGTATGAGTTTTAGTTAGCCAGAGCGACATTCCCGGTTGTTTTGCTTTAATAAATTTTAGCTATTTAGCGTTACATAGGATTTCCTTTCGTGCTTTTAGTATTATTTTGGCGAAGTATTCGCCAACTCTGGCCTACGCTAGGCCATGTAGCCTAGTCGTTTGGTCCTAGTACTTCCTGCATGATTTTGGTTTTCCGAGTTTTTTAAAATTTTATTGAAGCTTTAGGCTGTTTTTTATACATTCAAGATTATGTTGAATATATCCAAGATAGTATACGAGTGAGTTTCGGTGATATAGGTAATCGATTCTCTTGGTGCCTAGGCTAAGTTGCTTATGGAGCCTTAGTATACTTTCTCATACTCCCCGGTTGCTTTCTTTTCTTCGGAGAAGGTATGCAATCCCTTTCCCTCTGTTTAAGCCTTGGGCTTAACCCTAGTGGTTTATCTGAATTAACTTTCGATACAACTATACTGGGGTGTTACTGTACCTCCCTGTTCCAGTAAGTCTGGTGTCAGAGAAGGACAGAACATCAGAGTTTTTAGTCTGAGTCTGTGTTTGTCTGGCTTAGGGTAGAGTCTCCCTCGCCGGCCTGACACAGACATAGGAGGCTTAGCCTCCTAAGGTCACTGCCGAAGGTTTCTGTACGAGATGATTCCTTTTTTTGTGATCTAGCAGACTAGTCCTTGTTGCTGTTCTCGGTGGGAGGATAAGATCCTTTCCCTGGGAGTAGCAACACCTTCCTTGCTTTGGTTCACTGGGAGCTGGCAAGTATTGCTGGCCTCCCTCCTTGGATCTCCCTTAGGCTAAGATGAGTTTTCTTGGCTGCAGGTGATTCTTCACTAAAGCAAGGTTGGTAGGACCCTCTTTTGTCCCTTCCCCCTCTATCTCCGTAATGGCCTAGCCATTACAGTACTGTACGTCATTCTACATCTGGACCTAGGATAGGTTAGGATGTGGAATTGACTCAGTCCCTTGCCGGCCGGCAGAGTCTGCCGGCCGGCAAGGGTCTTCTGCTTTGAGTGCTGCCCGGACCTCCCTTGGTCCCTCATCCATGCCTGCCTGTAGAGCCAGACTGCATTGGTCAGGAAGCCTGAATTAGATTCTCCCCTTCCTTATATGCACTCTTTCAGATTGCCGGGCTTGGAGGTAGTTTACGCTCTTATCCCGGCATCCATTCTGTTTTTTTCTAGTGCTGTACCCGACCCGGCTGCCGGCCTGGGAAGTCGTAGTACTCTGGTTCTTTTGCTGCTGGCCGGCATCGGTTGTTTACCTTTGCCGGCCGGCTATTGTCAGCCCTTGTCTGCCGGTCGCTATGAGCAGTGGCCGGCAGCCGGGTACTACCTTGTGTAGTTGCCGGCCGACATTGGCACATGCATTTGAACCAGCGTTCTGCCGCCTTATAGCTGTTAAGTAGTATACTTTAAAGCTAGTTATGGTGTGTTGCCGGCCGGCACATTGCCTTCTATACTGTACCAGTATTCTTCAGTATAACATATACTGTAGGAAGAAAACTATAGTATAAGTTTTGGTACAGCACTGTGTGTTCTAATACTTTTGTGTTGTCTTGCACAGCCCTTTGGTGTTGCCGTACAGATAAGAAAGTGAGTTCTTTCTTGTCTATTATCCGGGATTTTAAAATCATTGCTTAGGTGTGAGCTACACCTGTTTCCTCTGGAAACTTTTCATTGGTTATTCTAGAAGAGATTAACCATACGATTTTATTATCTGGAAGGCTGCAACAATTGGTTGTGAAGGAAACACAAGTGTGTGTCTTTCCTTTCTGATTTGTTATGCTAAACTGTGCATATCCAGTGATACGTAGTTCACTTGATACTCATGGAAATTTCTTCTCTTTACAGGAGGACCCTCCGAAGTGTTTTCTGCAACGTCCGCAGTAAGAACCTCTGCGGACATGAGTTTTGTAGTAGGCACGCAGCATGCGCTGTGCACTAGCCTGATTACTGAGGCCTTTGATTCCCCTGTGACGGCGGAATCAAGGGATATTGCAAGGGAGAAGCTTCGTACCTGGGTAAGGGGCTTCCAGAAGAACACCTCTGGACCTTATCTTCCAAGTGAGAAGATGAGGGCGTATCTTTTCCCTAGGGCATCAGCTGATGCAGTGATTCCCCAGCCTCAAGAGGAGATCCCCCAAGTTCAGATCCAGGTGGATGCTGAAGTCTCGGTCGCCTTGCAAGACATCCAGTTGGACGACAGGATGTGTGACGTGACCGAGCGTCTGGAGGAAGACCTCCTGGCAGGAGCCCAGGATGAAGTTCAAGCCCCAGACATTGTAGAGGAAGAGGTCGACGAGGTGTCGGCTACTCCGGTTCAGATCCCGGAGCCTATTCCCTCAACATCGTCCGCTCTCCCAGTAGAGCTGGGACAGGCCCTCTCCTCCATTGTTGGAATGATCCAACAAATGCAGAAGGAGAATAATGAGAAGGCGGCTGCAATGGAACTGCAGATGCAGAGGCTTGCAGCATCACATAGGCCCCAGAAAAGTGCTCAAATGCTAACCCGTGGAGGTATGCTGAGCACATGCCGATGACGACAGGAAAGATCGTCATCTCGGATAAGTTGGGTTCAATTCCCCTAGAGGAGGTGGAATTCTGGCCCAGCAAGGGGTCATATCCGGACTGTTATGTCCGGTTGAGGAAGGAACCAGCTTCAAAGGAGGAGACAGAGCCGAAGGAGGTCATAGTGATGGACCATGCTAAGGCTCAAGCTTTGCTTTCATCCTCGATGAAAGAGAGGGGCTTCACGAACTCAAAGGTAGCTGCATTGAGTAAGAAGCTCCCTTCCTTTGTGTCCTCTCCTGCTAGAGCCTTCCCCTTTTTACAGAAAGGGTTTGCAGCTGTACTAAAAGCAGTCGAGGCCGGCAAGCCTTGCCCCTCCCTGGAGGAGTGTAAACCCTTGTCGCTGGCCCTGCCTATGGACCACAAAGACTGGAAGGACGTCCATCTTACCTTCTCAGTTGGGAAGTTGGAGGCTGATATTGCCGGACGTCAGTTCGGCGAGGACCTCCCTAAGCTGTCTGACTTTCTTTTGCGGAGAGAGCTCGAGACAAAAGAAAGACTGGCTGCCTCAATGTCTCTTCAGACTACTCTTGAGACGATGGCAAGTGACCCCAAGGTCCATGAAATGTTCATGGTAGTGGCCAAGACTCATCTGGCCACAGTGACGAAGGATCTTTATAGCTTCGTCGGGGCGAGGAGAGCTTGTAGGGAGTTCGTGTTCACCTCGGCTACGGTGAGGCACGAGCCAAGGAAACTAATCTCCTCCAACATTTGGGGCAAAGACCTTTTCCCTACCGAATTGGTCAAAGAAGTTGTTGATAAGGCCGCCACGGAGAATAGAAACCTTCTCCAGAAGTGGGGCCTGGCTATCAAAAGAAAGTCTTCCCCGGATGAGGGTCCTCAACCAAAGAGGAAGACTATGAGGACTAGGCTACCGTCTCGGCCAGCCAAGCCTCTTAGACAGCAACAGCAACTGCAATTGTCATTGCCTTCAGTGCCCCAGATGATAGCACAAACCCCGACCACATTCCAGTGGGTACCCCAGGCCGTGTCGACACAGTCCACGGCATTCACCCCAACGTTCGAAGGGCAGTCTACTTCCTTTCGAGCAAAGCCTAGAGGAGCAGCCAGAGGCTCGTCTAGGCGCCCCTCAAGGGGAAGGGGATTCAGGGGTGGTCGCAGTCAGGGAGGTAAGACCTCATGACGGCAGTCCAAGTGAGATGATGCCGGTAGGAGGGAGACTTCAGAATTTTCGGGATCGGTGGACCTTCGATCCCTGGGCCCACAACCTACTCAAGAACGGACTGGGCTGGAGCTGGTACAGCACTCCACCCCCGTGCCCTCGGTTTTTCCAACACTCCACCCCCGTTCTGGAGGAGTACGTCCAAGAACTGTTGGAGAAAAAAGTGATCCGATGGGTGAAGTCCATCAAATTCCAAGGGAGGCTGTTTTGTGTTCCCAAGAAAGACTCGGAAAAACTCAGAGTCATTCTGGACTTGTCGCCACTCAACAAGTTCATAGTGAATTGCAAGTTAAAGATGCTAACACTGCAACACATAAGGACCTTACTGCCCAAGAGGGCATACTCAGTCTCTATAGACTTGTCAGACGCCTATTGGCACATTCCAATCAGCCGCCGACTCTCCCCCTACCTAGGGTTCAGGCTACAACGGAGACTATACGCCTTCAGAGCCATACCATTCGGGCTAAACATAGCCCCAAGGATTTTCACGAAGCTTGCGAGCGCAGCTCTCAAACAATTACGCCTAAAGGGAATTCAGGTAGTAGCCTACCTGGACGACTGGCTGGTGTGGGCAGCATCCGAGACAGAATGCTTGCAAGCTTCCAGTCAAGTGATCCAGTTCCTAGAGTATCTAGGCTTCAAGATCAACAGAAAAAAGTCTCGACTTTCTCCATCTCAAAAGTTCCAGTGGCTAGGAATCCACTGGGACCTAATGTCACACAGTTTCTCCATCCCGGCGAAGAAAAGGAAGGAGATAGCGGGTTCTGTCAAGAGACTTCTAGATTCCGAAATGATATCAAGACGCGAACAGGAGAGGGTACTGGGTTCTCTCCAGTTTGCTTCGGTGACAGACCCGGTGCTAAGAGCAAAGCTAAAGGATGCAACTGGAGTTTGGAGAAGTTATGCATCAAACGCGCGAAGAGATCTGAGAAGACCAGTTCCGCTTCGGCTACGTACTCTTCTCAGGCCTTGGTCCCAAGCCAGACATCTAAAGAAGTCGGTTCTTCTTCAGCCACCTCCCCCGTCGGTGACGATTCACTCAGACGCCTCGAAGGAGGGATGGGGAGGTCACTCTCATCGGAAAAAAGTCCAGGGGACTTGGTCCAAGCTATTCAAGACCTTTCACATAAACTTTCTAGAAGCTATGGCAGTGCTCCTTACCTTAAAGAAAGTCTCCCCGCGTCACTCGATCCACATAAGGTTGGTGATGGACAGCGAGGTAGTTGTGAGATGCTTGAATCGACAAGGATCGAGGTCACCACCTCTCAACCCGGTGATGTTGGCCATCTTCCGATTGGCGGAAAAGAAGAAGTGGTACCTGTCGGCAGTTCACCTTCAAGGAGTCCGCAATGTGACAGCGGACGCTCTATCCAGGTTCACACCCATAGAGTCGGAATGGTCCTTAGACGCAGGATCATTCTCCTTCATTCTGAATCAAGTCCAGGAACTGCAGATAGACCTCTTTGCGACGAAAGACAACAAGAAGTTGCCCCTGTACGTGTCCCCGTACGAGGACCCCTTAGCGGAAGCAGTGGACGCGATGTCCCTCGACTGGAACAGATGGTCCAAGATTTATCTGTTCCCTCCTCACAACCTTCTGTTGAGGGTCCTCAACAAACTGAGATCCTTCAAGGGGGTAGCGGCAATAGTTGCCCACAAGTGGCCGAACAGCGTGTGGTTCCCCCTGGCATTGGAACTACGGTTGAAGTTTCTACCGCTACCAGATCCAGTTCTGACCCAGCGAGTCCAGAAGTCGACTGTCTGCGCTTCATTACAGAAAACCCGGACCCTGCAGCTCATGATTTTCTCTCCCTAGCGGTGAGAAAGCGTTTCGGGATTTCGAAAGCCAGCATAGACTTCCTAGAGGAATATAAGTGCAAATCTACTAGAAGGCAATATGAGTTATCTTGGAGAAAATGGGTGGCCTTTGTCAAGGCGAAGAATCCGCAGGAGATCTCGACAGACTTCTGCTTATCTTTCTTCATCCACCTCCATGGTCAAGGGTTGGCAGCTAACACGATTTCGGCGTGTAAGTCTGCTTTGACAAGACCCATTCTATATGCCTTCCAGGTCGACCTCGGTAAAGAGATCTTTAATAAAGTTCCGAAAGCCTGCGCTAGGCTCAGACCTTCAGCACCTCCAAAGTCTATTTCATGGTCTTTAGACAAAGTTCTTCATTTCGCTTCTCTGTTGAGCAATGAGGAGTGTGCGTTAGAGGATTTGACCCAAAAAGTTATTTTCCTATTTGCACTCGCGTCCGGGGCCATGGTTAGTGAGATTGTAGCCCTCTCGAGAGAGGCAGGTCGTGTTCAGTTCCTGGATGGGGGAGAACTGAACCTGTTTCCGGATCCTACGTTTCTCGCCAAGAATGAGTTGCCCACCAACAGGTGGGGTCCCTGGAGAATCTACCCTCTGAAAGAAGATGCATCTCTATGTCCAGTAGAATGCCTAAAGGTCTATCTTCGTAGAACTTCAGACTTCAAGGGTGGTCACCTATTCAGGGGAGAAACGTCAGGCTCAAATTTATCTCTGAATCAACTCAGATCGAAAATCACATATTTTATTCACAGAGCGGATCCTGACAGTACACCCGCAGGTCACGATCCGAGGAAAGTTGCCACATCCTTAAATTTCTTTAATTGTATGGATTTTGAACATCTCCGTTCATACACTGCCTGGAAGTCTTCCAGAGTGTTCTTTCGCCACTATGCGAAGCAAGTAGAGGAACTAAAGAGATCTGTGGTAGCAGTGGGTCGCGTCGTTAACCCTACTGTTTAACTCTGCGAGGAACAGTGGTTTTAATTGGGACGATTAATTCCAGGGTGAGTGTGTAGTTACATACTGTGCTACAAACTAAGTGAGGCACTGAGTTGCCCACGTAGACTGTTCCATTTCCGAAGGTGAACCTAGCATAAGTGCAGACATGTGTGCCGAGCGTTTCTAACGCTAATGTGATTGATTTGTAATACAGACTTTTATGACTTTGATACCTCGGTATCTTAAAAGTGGCAATAATGTTTTTTCTTTCAGATAAACAAGTTCTGTTTACTATCATACTAATGCTTAAAGTTTTGGGTTATCCTCTTCTTATATATATATATATATATATATATATATATATATATATATATATATATATATATATATATATATATATATATATATATATATATATATATATATATACATATATATATATATAATTGTTGTTAACCTGTCTATTTATTGTATGTCAATAAACTTGTTCATGAGAACCTTGCGTCTCCTTCACCTGTGTCAATTTATTGGTATAATTGAGCATTCATTCTATGTACTTTATCTGGGATAATTCTAATAGATTGTTCCTTTATGCAAGCTATGTTGCATTGGTTTATGCTTTCCCTTAACGGGAGGACTCCGTCCCATAAGGGGACGGTGGCGGATTTACTAGTTTCCTCCTATGCGGATATAAACCTTTGTCCAATACAAGTATTGTGCGGAGAACTGGTCGATATTTCATATTGACACAGTGGTTCTTTACAAACTATGCTTTACTTAATATAGGGTGAGACCACTATATTGGCTTGCCTGGTATTCATACATAGGTATATGTACTCTTCGAGACTTTTCCAGAGTCTAGTAGGACTCTTCCCTGTAGGGGGCAGGAAGCTCTAACATGGTTTATGGTTAGTTGAAAAGATGTATAACGGTAACATCTTAGGTCTCTAGGTCTAGTCGACCGGGAAAAATTAACTCCGGGGAGTACGGCACGTTCTGAGAATCCACAGATACAGTAAT
>NC_090749.1:66814847-66827347 GCF_036898095.1 Palaemon carinicauda
TTAATAAATAAGTTTCGATTCATATTACTTGGTAATCATTCGAGAACAATGAAGGTGTTCGGACAAAAATACTTCCGACCAATCAGGTATCAGGAACCTTTCCGAGCTAAAAGGGCACCCCTGTGAGTCAAGTGCAAATATGCACCGCTATAAAAAATAGAGTATAGAGAATATTGAAGAGTCATGCCAACACACTCTAAATCCAGAAGCCACTACCCCTTCCCCCCGGCACGTCACATGTCAAGTTGAAAGGAGGCGACACGTCCTGAAGAGGAAATAGGATTTTTTGTTATGACTAAAGGAATTTCTTTGGGGATAAATCCTTCAAGGCGATTGCAGTGTTGAGAGATTTTAGAGGTTATATGCTTTTCATTTCAATAGAGTTGAAATATCAATATGGTTTTATTTTTTGAACTTTACTTTTCGTTTCAATTGACAGAATTTAATTATCTATATTGTTTTATTTTTCGGAAATTATTAATGGCATTAAGCAATCGAAGCTTATTATGAATCAAATACATTCCATATTTAATTAGATTACAAATTTTAGAAGCCATTTTTAATTAAAGGAATTATTACAACAGAAGATTTGTGATGGTGAATAAAGTTTGTACTGATTAAGTACATATTTAAATGGTGATGTAACTATCTCTTGTCTTTTAAGTGCTTTCATTACTGTTGAAATTTTGACAGAATCAGAAGCTTTCTCAAAGTTAATAAGTGTCTTAAATAGTGGTTTGCCATTGGGGGTTGATTACATGGATAAAGTCAGTTGCTGATTATAATGAATCTTATTCAAGATGATATAAGATATTAAATTTAAAATAAGAGTATTTAGATGATGAGGATTTACTGTATGTCAATTAAAATTGTAGATGATTTGTAATAGAGAGTTAAATGATTAATGACAAGGCTTCACGCAAGATTATAGTATTTCAATGAGTTTCGATTTTATGATCCTGAAGTTTCACATAAGTTATTTTTCATGTCAGGAAATCATAAAAATAGAATTTAGTTTTCTAAAAAGAATTAGATATTACATATGAGCTTCGAAGTTAAATTCGGAAAGAGATATTTTCCTCATCTTCTGTCAGTTTCTTTATCTTTCTGATTGTTTGTCCGTCTGTCTGTTGGTTGGTCCTTCAGTATAAACGGTTTAAAGGTCGCTTGTAGATGGTAGAGTTAAGAAACATTGACAATACCTTGCCAGGAGAACACCTACAGACTGACCATACAAACATATGATACGCGTCAAGCCCCTTCTCCACCTAAGGTAGAACCAGGAAAGGCCAGGCAATAGCTGCTGATGACTCAACAGGTAGATCTGTAGGCCTCCAACACCCATCCTTAGCTCATAAAGATGGTGAGGTTGCGGACATTACAAGAACATATTATGCTTGAGCAGGTCTCAAACCCCAGTCCGGGAGATTGCAAGGCATGGATGGTTCCAATAGGCTACGATGATATTATATGTGATAACGTCCCTGATTGGAGAAGGTCAGATTGGGGTTCGAGTCCCGTTCAAACTCGTTAGTTTCTTTGCTCGCTGCAACCTCACTATTCCTGTGAGCTTAGGCTGGTGGGTTTTTGGGAGGCTATAAGTCTATCTGCTGTCATCAGCAGCCATTGCCTGGCCCTCCTTGGTCCTAGCTAGGTTGAAAAAGGGGCTTGGACACTGATCATATGTATGTATAGTCAGTCTAGATTCTTCTGCTCCTGTCCCTTGCTTCTGCAATTCATGACTGGCCTTTATTAAGCCTTTAATGATAGTAATAATGATAAAAGTAATAATGATGATGATGATAATAATAGAAATAGTGGTAATAACGTGGTAAAACACACATCCAGCCATTCTCCGCTTTTGTTCATTAGCGCACAGAAACTTCAAAACCTAATTTTAAACCTAATTTCTAATTAGCGTTGCCTTTTATTCCTAATGTTGGAGTCAACTCTATTCATTTGCAATTAGAACTGACGATGAAAAAAAAAAAAACTCTTAAAATTCGCCACTGTATTTGTTCGAGAAATTATTTGGGCAGATTTAATTTTATTTGGCTTTTTTTTTTTAAATTTAATTGTTTAAATGATTCTCTCTCTCTCTCTCTCTCTCTCTCTCTCTCTCTCTCTCTCTCTCTCTCTCTCTCTCTCTCTCTCTCTCTCTCTCTCTCTCTCTCTCTCTTTTTTTATATATATAGATATGTATACATATAAATATATATATATAGTATAGATATATATATATATATATATATATATATATATATATATATATATATATATATATATATATACTGTATATATTTTATATATATATATATATATATATATATATATATATATATATATATATATATATATGTAAGTATATATATATATATATATATATATATATATATATATATATATATATATATATATATATATATATATATATATATACACTGTATATATATACAGTATGTATATATATATATATATACACTGTATATATACAGTATGTATATATACATATATATATATATATATATATATATATATATATATATATATATATATATATATATATATATATATATATATATATATATATATATATATATGTTGCATCTACACCAAAGAGTGCAGATTTAAGGGTAGACCACCATTTATGTTCCTGAGTTGTACCAGAAAGGGTTTCTTTTATGGTTAAATTGTATTCCTTTTCAGTTGAGGCTTAAACTCTCTGCGCAAAAGCTCGAAGCTGAGTATAGTTGCTCCAGGTCAAATCTGATCTGTTACCCTTCCAAAGGTGATAGGCCTCCTGCTTCTCCAAATAAGCACGTCTACAATCATCATTGAACCATGGCTTGTCCTTCACTCGGTACCTTAGCACACGAGAAGGGATATACCTATCAATTATGTTGACTAAATTCTCATTCAAAGGGACAACAGGATTTACACTATAAAATTTTGACTAATCCAAGCACAAAAGATCATGCAAAATCCCATTCCAGTCTGCATGGGATTTCATATAAATTTTACAAGAATATGATATATCAGGGACAGGCTGCTCAGTCTTCACTACTAATGAAATCAAGGCATGATCAGATGTCCCGACTGGAGAACCAACCTTACTAGTTACAACGCCAAGGGAGTCAGTGTATACGAGGTTCAAGCAATTACCAGTCCTGTGAGTAGCTTCATTTATTATTATTATTATTATTATTATTATTATTATTATTATTATTATTATTATTATTATTATTTATAGGTAATAGGTTGGCCAGGGCACTAGCCACCCGTTGAGATACTACCGCTAGAGAGTCATGGGGTCTTTTGATTGGCCTGACAGTAGTATTTTGGATCCTTCTCTCTAGTTACATTTAATTTTCCCATTGCCTAAACACACACACCAAATAGTGTGGCATATTTCTTTACATATTCTCCTTTGTCCTTATACACCTGACAACACTGAGATTACCAAACAATTTATTCTTACTGCGCTGTAATTGGTCAGTGACCACTTTTCTCTTTGTAACTGTAGAAGAGACTCTTTAGCTAAGGTAAGCAGCTCTTCTCGGAAAAGGACACTCCAAAATCAAACCATTGTTCTCTAATCTTGGGTAGTGCCGTAGCCTCTGTACCATGGTCTTCCAATGTCTTTGGTTAGAGTTCTCTTACTTGAGGGTACACTCGGGCACACTATCCTGTCCTATTTATCTTCCTCTGGTTTTGTTAAAGTTTTTATAGTTTAGATAGAAGATAATTATTTTAATCTTGTTGATATTCTTAAAATATTTATATTTTTTTCCTTTCCTCACTGAGCTATTTTTCCTGTTGGAGCCCCTGGGCTTATAGTAACCTGCTTTTCCAACTAGGGTTGTAGGTCAGTAACTAATAATAATAATAATAATAATAATAATAATAATAATAATAATAATAAAACTAGTTAAAGTTGAACCCTATTTGGAAAATCAGCATGCTATAAGCCCAAGGGCTCCAAGAACGAAAATAGCCTAATAGGGAAATGAAAATAGTAAACAGGTAGAATAGTGTGCATGAGTGCATTATTATTTTACTAGTGTACGCGACCCGTCAGAAAATAACAGCTAAATATTTAGATATATTCTGATATATTTGCATATGCAGATTTAATCCTTCCCAGCCCTCCCCCTTTCCTAACTAACATACAGCAGTTTTGGCAATTTATGGGAAATTATGTTCTGTGAGTGGTAGCCACCCAGCGTGACATTTAAGGTATATATATATATATATATATATATATATATATATATATATATATATATATATATATATATATATTGGATTTTATAGTATGTGTACTTGGGAGATTATTTCTATTATTCTCGTCATAAGAGAGCAAGTCAAATTGATGTAAATACATTTTCTCCTGTACCTTCGTAAGCTACTGGTACCCTCATAACAATCATTATAGTCACATTCACTCACCAATATTCCCTTCTTCATCATTATTCATCTTTCTTCATTACTCGTTGACCGGAAAGTGGTCCCGTTGAAATACTCATACGATGTTTTGCACTTTTATTTTTCTGTTAAAGTTTGGGAGATAAATTGGTGCTGTACAATATTTGTTACTCTCTGCTCACAATTCAGTGCATTGTGTGACTAACCTCACTCCAGAAATAATATAACTGAGTCTCCTACCATATAATATCAATAAAAGCTGATCTTTATCATAATTATGCTTGCTATTATGCTTTAGTTTACCGTATAGTAGAATGAAGACTAAATTTTATGATATAACTCCGGGCAACACGGACATGATGTTTAGGGAGACCTTTGCGGTAATGAGCGAAATCGTAAGCAACGAGGTCGGGTGCGTGCACGACCATTGACCCATTTCATACCCACCCCACCACATCATCACATGATACGTACCGGTATTTTCTTTCAGGGTCGTGTTTATTCCACACTGAAAGTTGTCAGTGTTATACTTTCAGTTTTCGTTTTGTAGAAACATAGGTATTTCATTGTATACATATATTATTTGTAAGTGCTTTATCATTATTTTTTGTCTAATGCGTTTATGAAGCAGCCATTTTCAAACCCCGATAATATTTTATACGGAATTTTACAATTATTCCGTCAATTGCTCTCACTTTACTCCGATTTCTCGATTCTGAAATAGTTTGGAGTGAGAAAATACTGAAACTTCTTCTCAAATACTTTCTTCATTATATATCATGGTTTTAGTACTACATCTTTTACTGAAGAGACCATTCCATTTAGAGGATATTGACTAACTTCCAGATTTTACATTCACGCTGAATTATCAATGTCACATTTCTAATTTTTCTAATAAGCTTGAAAACCCCACTTCAAACGGCATACATCTGTAAAAAAAGGTGACCAATGAAAACTTACTTTTGATACTACAGAAACATGCATAGTATGTGTGCTTACAACAAGGCTAAAGGAAGCATGTTGAAGGGTTAGTCAGCATGAAGGAATTAGATGTGGGTGGAAAAAAAAAATCTTCTTTATACACAGACATTTCCAAATAAACTCCCTACACAGTATCATTTTATTCCTGGTATTAAAACATTATGATAACAATGTTTTAGGACTTGCGTCAGTGGGGTTAGTTATACAGTTTGAAGAATAGTTATTAATTTTCCCTTGTCATTCAGTTATTAGTACCCATAATTGTTAGTCACTACAAATGCTCACCTTTACTGAGGCAGCTCCGCCTAGTTTACTAGGAAATTCTACTTCAATTAAAAAGCTACACATCTTTCATTGTTCAATCTGTCCTGTACAGAGATGTTTTTTTTTTCTTTTTTTTTTTTCAACACACTGAATTTCTTGTGAGGTTTTGATATATAGTTTGAGGTAGTAAGCACCCACCTCTTCTTTAAAGGTTGACTCAATGAAGTATTCACCAATCACAGCGTAACATTTGTTAGATTTTTATCAGGAAATTCCCCTTCAAAATAACCTACAATGAAAGTACATGAAATCACAACATATTTTTTGTTATTCTTTACTTATATCCATTACCCCAAATGAACTTTAAGGTCTTGTCATTGGTGAAGATGATTCTGGAATATAAATAATTATACGAAGGACCCATTATACATTCTGAAGTTGTATATACAAAAATTGTGAATAACGTCCTATGGGCATACACTATAGACATTCCCATACCAGATTTCAGGTCATATGGTTTAAATACCAAGGCATAGGAGCAGAATATGAGATATTTTGTCAAAAAAAAAAAAAATGAAAAAAAAAAATAGCCGAAAAGCACTTAAATTAAACATTTTGAAGTGATGTATACGAAATCTCAGGTCATTTAGTCAAATTATGAGGGCACAGAATGTAAATCACGTTTTTCGTATACACCACTTCAAAATGTTTAATTTAAGTCCTTTTCGGCTATTTTTTTTCCCCCTTGTTTTTGACAAAATATCTCATACTTGAAAAAGTAACTGAATAAATTGAACAGGGGACATAATAGTTGTATAAGAGATGATGATATATTGTCTGAAAGGTTAAAGAAGATTAACTGGATGAAAACCGAGAAGGTTAAAGTGTCTGTAAAAAAAAATAGAATAGATCAGAGAAAATTCTTGCATTATATGAATAAGCAACTTTTATGGAAAGTAATGTGAGACAAAGATATAAATATTAAGAGGCTAAAACTTATTGAAATTGATGATAGGGTGAAGATGATGAGGAATGTTAATAATTAGTTGAAGAATGTTATGAAATTATTATTATTATTATTATTATTATTATTATTATTATTATTATTATTATTATTATTAGGTATGCTATAACCCTGGTTTGAAAAATAGGGAGGATTTATCAATCTAACTTCAGGAATTAATAAATCACACAGAAGCCTCCACAACAGCAAATTGATGTCCCCTAACAAATGTAACATCATTTACCTTTTTTCTTAACGATTATACTAGCCCTTTTATCTTAGTACAACTTTCACTCTGCAATATAGCTTTCTACAATAACAAATGCAGCCGTTTCTAGTTCATGTCCGGAGTTTAGCCAATTTTCATCATCACACTGGCCAACTGTTGATTGGTGATGGTAGGAGACTTTTGTCTGATCGCTTATAGGAAACCAACCTAGTATGGTTGCCCCTGACTAATACAGCCATATACTGAGAGACATTCACCAAGCTAAGGTATCATTACTCGGAAAGGGATATATATATATATATATATATATATATATATATATATATATATATATATATATGTGTGTGTGTGTGTGTGTGTATATATGTATATGTATATATATATATATATATATATATATATATATATATATATATATATATATATATATATATATATTGTAAATATGTATATATATATAAACTGCAACATTTTCTATTCCATTGCAGGACAAAGGCTTCATACATGTCCTTATTCATGTCCGGGGTTTGGCCAGATTTCATCACCACCCTGTCCAACTGCCGATTGGTGATGGTAGGGTAGGTGACTTATATCTGATTGCTGACAGGAAACCAGCCTAGTATGGTTGTCCCTGACTTATACAGCTTTGCTGATCATGGCGATACACAAACCCTTTCACCACGTTCAGGTATCCCCACTCAGAAAGGGCTATTCTCATACACCATACATCAAACATAATAACATACAAACTAACGAAGCAAAGGCAATTCCAAGTAAATACAATGAGATGTAAAACGAAAAATGTTAATTAGAAGGATGGATGTATTGGCCTTGTGTGAGACAAAGATGAAAGGAAAGGGTGAAGCAATGTTTGGTGAAATGTCTGGTAGAGTGTCTGGGATTGAAAGGGGAAGAGCGAGAGAGGGTGTGGCTTTATTGCTGAGTGAATGGATGACAGGTAAAGTAGTGGAATGGAAGGAGATATCATCTAGGTTAATGTGGATAAGGGTTAGGTTGGGTAGGGAATGTTGGGCGTTTGTCAGTGCGTATGGGCCAGGTAGTGAGAAAAGTGAAGAAGAGCGGTATGAGTTCTGGAATGAATTAACTAGGTGTGTAGAAGGACTGGGTAGAAGGAATTATGTAGTTGTCATGGGTGACTTAAATGCTAGAGTGGGCGCTGGAGAGGTAGAAGTTGTCATTGGGAAGTATGGCGTACCAGGTGAAAATGAGAGTGGTGAGAGACTGGTAGATATGTGTGTTGAACAAGAGATGGTAATAAGTGCTAGGTTTTTTTTAAAAAGAATGATAAAAATAAGTATACATGGGTAAGAGTGGCAAATGGAAGAGTAGTAGAAAGGGCATTAATGGATTATGTGTTGATAACTAAATAGTGTTTGGAAGATTGAAAGACGTGCACATGTTTAGGGGTATGGCTAACGGTATGTCTGATCATTTTTTGGTGGAAGGAAAATTAGTTGTAGCAAAAGAGTGGGGTAATAGAGTAGGTGGATGTAAATGGGAGCTAGTGAGAGTTGAAGAGCTAATAAAACCGGGGGTAAAAAGTAAATATCAGGAAAGGTTGAAAATGGCATATGACGAGGTGAGAGTAAGAGAAGCTGGTAATTTAGAGGAGGAGTGGAAGGAAGCAAAAGAAAATTTTGTTGGGATTGCAAGTGATGTATGTGGCAAGAAGGTTGTTGGAGGCAGCATGAGGAAGGGCAGTGAATGGTGGAATGAAGGAGTGAAGGTAAAAGTGGAAGAGAAAAAGAGGGCTTTAGAAGAATGGCTGCAGAGTAATAGTATAGAGAAGTATGAAAAATATAGAGAGAAAAATGTGGAAGTAAAGCGCAAGGTACGTGAGGCAAAGAGGGCAGCTGACCTGAGGTGGGGTCAGGGACTGGGTCAGTCATATGAAGAGAATAAGAAGAAGTTTTGGAAAGAAGTGAAGAGAGTAAGGAAGGCTGGCGCAAGAATTGAAGAGACAGTGAACAATGGAAATGGAAGGTTGTTAAAAGGAGAGGAGGAAAGGAAAAGGTGGGCGGAATATTTTGAAAGTTTGCTGAATGTTGAAGATAATAGGGAGGCAGATATAATTGCTGTTCCAGGTGTTGAGGTGCCAGTGATGGGAGAGGAGAATGAGAGAGAGATTACAATATAGGAAGTGAGGAGAGCACTAGATGAAACGAGAGTAGGAAAAGCATCTGGTATGGATGGTGTGAAAGCTGAGATGTTGAAGGAAGGGGGTGTGACTGTACTTGAATGGTTGGTGAGATTGTTTAATATGTGTTTTGTGTTGTCAATGGTACCAGTAGATTGGGTTTGTGCATGTATTGTACCACTATATAAGGGTAAGGGAGATGTGCATGAGTGTTGTAATTCAAGAGGTATTAGTTTGTTGAGTGTAGTTGGAAAAGTGTATGGTAGAGTAATGATTAATAGGATTAAGGATAAAACAGAGAATGCAATCTTGGAAGTACAGGGTGGTTTTAGAAGAGGTGGGGGTTGTATGAATCAGATTTTTACAGTTAGGCAGATATGCGAGAAATATTTAGCAAAAGGTAAGGAGGTGTATGTTGCGTTTATGGATCTGGAGAAAGCATATGATAGAGTTGATAGGGAAGCAATGTGGAATGTGATGAGGTTATATGGAGTTGGTGGAAGGTTGTTGCAAGCAGTGAAAAGTTTCTACAAAGGTAGTAAAGCATGTGTTAGAATAGGAAATGAAGTGAGCGATTGGTTTCCGGTGAGAGTGGGGCTGAGACAGGGATGTGTGATGTCGCCGTGGTTGTTTAACTTGTATGTTGATGGAGTGGTGAGAGAGGTGAATGCTCGAGTGCTTGGACGAGGATTAAAACTGGTAGGCGAGAATGATCATGAATGGGAGGTAAATCAGTTGTTGTTTGCGGAAGTTACTGTACTGGTAGCAGACACAGAAGAGAAGCTTGACCGACTAGTGACAGAATTTGGAAGGGTGTGTGAGAGAAGGAAGTTGAGAGTTAATGTGGGTAAGAGTAAGGTTATGAGATGTACGAGAAGGGAAGGTGGTGCAAGGTTGAATGTCATGTTGAATGGAGAGTTACTTGAGGAGGTGGATCAGTTTAAGTACTTGGGGTCTGTTGTGGCAGCAAATGGTGGAGTGGAAGCAGATGTACGTCAGAGAGTGAATGAAGGTTGCAAAGTGTTGGGGGCAGTTAAGGGAGTAGTAAAAAATAGAGGGTTGGGCATGAATGTAAAGAGAGTTCTATATGAGAAAGTGATTGTACCAACTGTGATGTATGGATCGGAGTTGTGGGGAATGAAAGTGACGGAGAGACAGAAATTGAATGTGTTTGAGATGAAGTGTCTAAGGAGTATGGCTGGTGTATCTCGAGTAGATAGGGTTAGGAACGAAGTGGTGAGGGTGAGAACGGGTATAATAAATGAGTTAGCGGCTAGAGTGGATATGAACGTGTTGACGTGGTTTGGCCATGTTGAGAGAATGGAAAATGGCTGTCTGCTAAAGAAGGGGATGAATGCAAGAGTTGATGGGAGAAGTACAAGAGGAAGGCCAAGGTTTGGGTGGATGGATGGTGTGAAGAAAGCTGTGGGTGATAGGAGGATAGATGTGAGAGAGGCAAGAGAGCGTGCTAGAAATAGGAATGAATGGCGAGCGATTGTGACGCAGTTCCGGTAGGCCCTGCTGCTTCCTCCGGTGCCTTAGATGACCGCGGAGGTAGCAGCAGTAGGGGATTCAGGTGGATAATGTGGGAGGTTGGGCTGTGGCACCCTAGCAGTACCAGCTGAACTTGGCTGAGTCCCTGGTTAGGCTGGAGGAACGTAGAGTAGAGGTCCCCTTTTTTTGTTTTGTTTCATTGTTGATGTCGGCTACCCCCCAAAAGTGGGGGAAATGCCTTTGGTATATATATATATATATATATATATATATATATATATATATATATATATATATATATATATATATATATATATATATATGTATTATGTATGTAAATATATTTATTATATATGTATTTATTGTATACATATCATATATATATATATATATATATATATATATATATATATATATATATATATATATATATATATATATATATATATATATATACATATATACATACATACATACATACATACAGTTTATATGCATATCTTTAGTTCAGTTATCTTCACATTTTTCAGAAAAATTATGCTGGAGATTAATGGTGAATTAATCCAAATGAAAATACTCTTATTGATTTTAAGATTTCCATTGAAGTAGTCTCTCTCTCTCTCTCTCTCTCTCTCTCTCTCTCTCTCTCTCTCTCTCTCTCTCTCTCTCTCTCTCTCTCTCTCTCATGTATATATATATATATATATATATATATATATATATATATATATATATATATATATATATATATATATATATATATATATATATATATATATATTATATATATATATATATATATATATATATATATATATATATATATATATATATATATATATAATGCATATGTACGTGTGTGTGCTTATGCGTGCACGTATACTAAACAGGAGAATACGAAATCCAAGGTTTCAAGCTTTTTAGGATGGATGGCCTTACCAAAAAAGGCGGAAGGGTAATGCTTGATGTTAAAATCACTTAAACCCCATAGATAATAAATTAGAAACCGAATGTGAAGTGACAGTTCTAAATATCAACATCATAGGAAAAAACATTTCTATACTAGCAATATACAGACCACCACATCAAATACAAGTACGGGATAAAGAGCTGTATAGACAACTTGGGCAAGAAGTTAACATTAAGCTAGCTTTCCTAATGGGAGACTTCAATGCACTAGTAAACAGGGACACCATGAATTCTACATCATACACAGAGGGGCACAGGCTACTAGAATTCGTCAACAATGAATTATTCTATCAGTGGGTCGATATATTAACTAGGGGAAACAACATAATATATATTGTGCTAATAACAGAAGAAAATTTAGTATCTAGTGTTTCGGTAGGCGAAAATATTTGCAAAAGTGACCACAGAATGGTTTGGTTTCCGGTAAACATTCTTCATAAAAAAGAAGGGAAAATTAAAAAAAAAAGTTAGACTGCAGACGTAGTAACTGGATAAAAATGAAGGAATACACCAAGAATTTTGAATAGGACGAAACAGGGAACATAGATACGCAATGGGACTCCTTTGGAAAAATATGTAGATAAAAAAAAGGGCTAAATGTGTACCGCATAGAAAAAAATTTACCAAATGAAACTCCATAACCTAACAATCTAAGTGGTTCAACAGAGAAATAGCTAATGCAATGAGAAGCAGAGACAGGAAACATTTATCAATGGGTCCACAGCCTTCAGTTCATGAAATTTCTGAGCACTAGGAGTTAAGCCGAAAAGTAGAGAAACTAGTTAGAAAGACCAAGATCAATGAAGAGAAAAGAGTGGCTTCAACGAGTAAAGAAAATCCAATATAATTTTTGGTATATAGTACACAGTAGAAAGCCAATCAAAAACAACATCAGCCCATTAAGAGACTCGGAGGGTAACCTTATAACAAATGATTTGGAAAAAGCCGAACTGATGAATGAATATTTCACAACTGTA
>NC_090749.1:66844175-66849175 GCF_036898095.1 Palaemon carinicauda
CGACGTTTGTGCTTTGATTTCGAAAATGCCTCTACGCTAAATACAGGCTCACTCTGTCTCTCCCCATCTCTGGACTTTGCATCTTGCACGGAGCACATGATCGATATAAAATCCTTCACTTAAGCCATACATGCTTCGCCCTTTAGCTAAGGTAAGGCCATTAGTGTCTTTTAGTTGAGGTTTCAGAAGTCCTGACGTGAACTAAAATAACAATAAAATAACTCTGTAAGGACAAGTTACGTAAAACTTTTCATGCATTATGCATCCGTAATAGTTTTGTTACTTTATTTTTTCTCGTACAGTTCTGCGAGTGCTAGTGATATAGTTGGATTGTATCGATCAGTCTTAGCCCATTATACGGATGGTGTTGTTTTCCGCTGGTAGGTTATTAATTAGTTACTGATATTATATGTCGATATTATTTATTTGAGAATATTTGACATTGTTGTTCTACCTGTAATTAGTTCCCTTTCCTTCTTGTTCATTGTAGGTGTGGTAGGCTTACCTGGGTACAGTAACGACCGGTAATTGTAACCTGACCAATTTATCCTCGATTGGTAATTAAGAATTTTTATGTATTGCCCGTAGATTAAGCGATATAGTTTCCTATTAACGTTCGTGCCTTCAGTGGTAATTTTTGTTTATAATGTAATTGTCTAAACTTACAGGTTATGATGCAGAGTCGATAGCCGAAAACAGAAAGGTCATTGAAACTAAAGAGGATATTGTTACTTCAATAAGATTGTTCGTACTTTATACTTTTTTATTAAAATACTGAATTGAGTTTTGTTTTTTATTTTTACCTCCATGTTTCACCACCTTAAATTATATATGTTGTGTTGTCGATTTCGTTTTCTGTATAATTGTATCTCCAAGTAAAATCAAGCTTATGTTCATAAAATCTACAAAGCATTGATTAGGTAATTCTATTCTCCAAGTAAAGTCAAGGCTAACGAAGCTTCGCTAACTCAATCAACAGGCAAAAGAAAAACCTTTTCATCAAAGCCCAATGTTTCCATGATAATCATGATGAACTCCGACAGAAAAATCCTAATATTTTCAACGTTGAGCTTATCACCTAGGGAGATTTTTTTCCATCTATGGTTTCCTCCATCTATTAAATATTCTCTTGGAAATTACAGTTTATTTTTACACATCTTGGCCTGCGTAGGTTGATTGAGAGGAATTTTTATTTTGAGTCTGCCATACGATTTTCTTAACATAAAATTGTTCGGTATATTTTCTGTTTCGTTGAAATAATTAGAATATCACCTGACAACCTGATACCTGCAGCTACCTTTTCCGAGGGTATTTCAGGATCCAAATAATTTTGTCAGCCAATTCAGCGGTATATTTTGTAAGGAGTATTCTCAAGGATTGCACTTGTAATTCGGACACGTGTAACTTTCAAATATAAGATTATTTGAAATCTAAGTCCTTCACATAAATATTCAAATGGAATCACATTTTTTTTAGCTCTACATATTTATTAAAACTTTTTCTATTCGCTTTACAATTTACAAAGAAAAATAAAGATTTGACGAATGTTCAGTTTCTAATCTCATTCCTTATACTATTATCAACTGATCGCTATTCATAACGAAAAGAGTTATTTAAAAATTCACTGCGAAATATATTTCTATGTTTCCCATCATATGGTTGTTATCTTTCATAAAAATGTTATCTACCCCTCCCCCAACAGGTTATAAAATGACCTGTGTCTGTTTTTCTATGAGCAGGATTACGCCAAAACTCCTTGACAGATTTTAACAAAATTTTAACAACGGATAGACATAATTCTCCGGAAGAACATTACATTTTGGTTATTATTATTATCATAAGTAGATTCATTCACGGTTAACATGAAATGGGGAAAGCTTGGTCCGTAGACTTGAATAAATTGTTGACAGTCTTCATTGGTGGAGATCTGAAATCTCTAATTGGTCGTTCATCTTGTTTCCATTAATAGTCTTAATGCTGACAATCCGTTCCTTATGGTATAAATTTTCCTTTTAAAAATGGAAGTCTGCAAGAGCTATATTTACATAACAGCCTTTCACGCTTCTATTCATCTTTTCAACTTCATTTTCACACGCTAGCTCTTTTAGACAAAATCCCTTAGAGCAGATATTCCTTTCCCCCTACCTTTTACATTCTGGTAAAAAAAAGAAATATTAAATATTTTAGAATATATAACTACAATTTTGAAAGATTTATAAGGGAGTTGTTTCTTACAAAATGTTTATAGAGTTCATTTTTATCTAATATTTATGACCTTTACTAAACATCTAACTTTTTTTTTTGCTATAGTCATTAGACAAAGCTTTGAGCGAGTCATGCAGCTAGATTGATTGATTGATTATGCCAGATGACTCATAATCAATCAATCAATCTAGCTACCTGACTCAATCTGGTAAATTAAAATAATATTAAACATTTTGTAAAATGTAATTACAATTTCGGAGAGACACCTATATTGGATTTAGTTACTTACAAAATTTTCATAAATAGAGTTCACTTTTATTTAATATCTATGACACCAACAATAACAAGCAGAGGTTTCATACCTCCACTAACGAAGACTGTCAAAATTTTACTCAAGTCTACGGACCAAGCTATCCCCTTGTCATATGTTGACAGTGAATGGATGTACTGTATAATCATTATCCTGTATCCGGATGGTGATCCGGATCATCACAAAAATCTAAACACCTAAATTATCCCACTTCTGATATATACAGAAATTTTCATCAAAACACATCATCAACTTTTGAGTATGGCTGACGACGAACGTATATAAACAAATGTGGAGACATTGCATTAAAGTCATATTACCAACATTTCCAGCAGCATGTCTCAATCTCGTGATGCATTGGCATGCAGTCTATCAAATCTCCGAACAACCCTTAATTATCCCACTTCTGATATATCCTGAAATTTTCATTAAAATGCATCATTAAATTTTGAGTTAGACTGGTGCCAAACGTATAAACAGAGGTGAAAACATTGCATTAGGAGTCATAATCACCAACATTTCCAGCTGCATGTCTCAATCTTGAAATGCATTGACATACAGTCTATCACCCATCCACTCGCCTACTTCAATTTTAATTCAGTTCTCTCACCGGGGAATGAGAGAGAGAGAGAGTCTAGTCTGTAAGGTAAATTCCTCCACTGCAAAAATTCTCAGATTCTTCTCTTCCCTAAACGTTACTTGGGAAAAAAGGCTGAGGCGAAAAGATGTTGATGCGAGAAACCAGCTCATTTCTCGGAGACTTTCTCATCGAATATATTCCGACAGAATATATTGGTGGGATGAGACAGTCTCTCGCGCTTGGCGCTGATGAAAGGAGATATATTCTTTTTGACTCATCGCAAAAAAAAAAAAAAAAAAAAAAACGTATAGGATGCCTTCAACCCCGTCTGATATTAAACTTGACGTGATATATTTTTCAATAACAGAATGCCAGCGGAAATTGTCTTGGGTGTTTTTTGGTCAATAAAAGAAGCCAGTAATGGGAAATGATTGATTAGGTATTTAATATTTAGTGACACTTGGACATTTTAAATAAATAAATATATATATATATATATATATATATATATAATCTCCTCGCCCTACGCCTAAGGACGCAAAGGGGCTCGGTTAGATTTCGCCAGTCGTTTCTACCTTGAGCTTTGAATTCAATACTTCTTCATTCATCATCTCCTAATTCACGCTTCATAATCCTCAGCCATGTAGGCCTGGTTCTTCCAATTCTCCTAGTGGCCTTTGAGCCCAGTTAAAACAATTGGTGAACTAATCTCTGTTGAGGAGTGCAGAGAGTATTCCCAACCATCTCCATCTACCCTTCACAATGATCTCGTCCACATATGGCACTCGAGTAATCTCTCTTGTAGTTTCATTTTTAATCATGTCCTGCCATTTAACTCCAAGTATCCTTCTGAGGGGTTTGTTCTCACATCTACAAAAATCCGTTGAAGATTATTTCCTTTTCATTCCACAACTCATGCCCATACAGTTAGACCGATCTCACTAAACTGATATATAGCCTGATTTTTATACGTAATTTCAGGTGATTTTATTACCAAATTTTATTTAACCTCGGTATTGTAAGATCCTTTTTTTTTTATCTAATTACTGATTCACTTTCCTAAGCTTAAAATACCAAAAGATAACCAACGTAATTTCTATATACATTTTCTTAATGAAAAAAGGGTGCGAATCCTCAGAACAATCCTTCATAACTTCAAAAGACAGAGTGAAAAGGAATATATCTTCTCATCAGCATCAAATGAAAATTTCCCATCCCCGAAATATTAAATCTCTTTCTGTGTAAATTCGGTGAGACTATCAGGTTCCTTTTTCTTTAAAGAATTTTCCAAAGTACGGAACACAAGAGTGAGAACGTTTCGGGGTTTGTGTTACTGACTCAAGCTCAGTAATGAATTCGAAAATATAACGTGACTGGTGAAATGTTTTGATTTTATGAATATCTTCAATGGACTATGGTTTGAGATAGAGCTTTCTCATAAAGATGTATTTATCTTGAGTTGTCCAGGAAAATATAAATTAAAATAGTAGTTGAAGGTTTAAAGGACACTTGTGAAAGGGAGAGGCAAGGGACAGTGCCAGTGCCCTAGATAGCAAGACAATGACCCTTTATTATCATTATTATTACAAGCTAAACTATATCATTATTACTATTACTTACTAAGATATAACCCTAGTTGGAAGATCTAGATGCTATAAGCCCAAGGGGCCCAACAGAGAAAAATAGTCCAGTGAGGAAATGAAAGAAGGAAATAAACAATCTACGGTATATGCATTAAACAATCAAAATGAAATATTTTAAGAATAGTGACAACATTAAATTGGGGTCTTTCATATATATATATATATATATATATATATAAGGGGGAAGGAAAATAAGATAGAATAGCGCGCCCGAGTGTACCCTCAATCATATACATATGATCGGTACCTAAGACCAATTTTT
>NC_090749.1:66854175-66859175 GCF_036898095.1 Palaemon carinicauda
AAATATTATTAAACTATATTCAATGTCCAATGAGGATTACATACTGGTGGTAAGTAATCTGTTTGATAATCCTCATCAAACAGGAGGATTAACATTGACGGTAGATAGCATACTATAGTAGAAATTCGACGGTAGATAGCATACTATAATAGCACCAAATACAGAATCCTTCTAATCATAAAGAAACGGAGATTTAGTGATGAAATAAGTGTCTATGTATTACTATTATTATCAATAGCTAAGCTACAACCCTGGTTGGAAAAGCAGGAATCTATAAGCCCAAGGGCTCCAACATGGAAAAATATCCCAGGAAGGAAAGGAAATAAACCATATGAGAAGTAATGAACAATTTAAATAAAATATTCTAAGAACAGTAAAAACATTAAAACGTATCTTTAATATATAAACTATAAAAAGACTTATGTCAGCCTGTTCAATATAAAATCGTTCGCTGCAAGTTTGAACATTTGAAGTTCTACCGATTCAACTACCCGATTAAGAAGATCATTCCACAACTTGGTCACAGGTGGAATAAAACTTCTAGAATTCTGTTTAATATTGAGTCTATGTTTATTATATTATACCTGAATTATAGGTAAAATTTAAGTTAAAAAATCTATAGGACAATGTTATTGAAGTAATGCCCATCAAATATTGAGTTTTACATTTAAACTCCAAAAGAATAAATTAAATATACATAAATAAAAGAATAAAATAGAATAAACTGACATTATTTCTCAACTATTAGAAAAAAACATTAAATGAAAAACACCCCTTTTAAGCAAACTAACTAAACAGTTAACAAAATTAGGATAACGCCCTATCTCCGAGATATCTAAAGGCCCCAGATCATATTTTACAAACTAATAAAATATGACTCTGTCAATAAACCCCTTAGTCAACATTGGTGGCGTCATTAAATGGGACCAATTACCTTAACGTAGCAGAGGCCTCTCTACCTCATCATGATATCGTCATCTCCACTTACTGGAAAGAAAAAAAAAAGGTTAGTTACCAATAACAAGTTTGAATATAGTTTGGCAATTTCATATTTTCTTTACAATTCTTCGTTTATATATCTTAATTGTTTACACAATTACAGAACCGTTCACGATCATAGCATACCAAAAATCAGTAGGACCTTTCCCGGGTATAATTTAGAATTTTTGATAAGGAATATGCTATAGGAAGATAAGTCAACCCACAACCACTCATTGCTGGCGCAGGTAGGCGGGGCTTCTGACTAAACAACACCAATAGCGGCGCATTAGTGACGTCAATGTTAGGAAAATCTCCATTTTCTTGCTCTGTCTTTCTGCCAGTCCTTTTTCTGTATCTTATCACATCTCTTTAAGTGACACGTACATATGAGGTCGACATTTCTCCTTTAGTTTCCCACTTATTAAAAAGAAAACAAAAGGCCAACAGATGTTATCCCAACGCCTGCTATTGAGTCAGAGCGAGTCCTGTGTTTTTCCTAATAGTTATGTCACACCACCTGAGTGTCCGCCTTTGTACAATTTTAGACTTGTTTTAGTGTTCTGGTGGGTCGTCCTGTTCTCAAATTTTCTTGTCATCTACTGCACCAATACCATTAAGAATAACTGAATATTTGATATGGTTGCTTGGGGAAGTCTCCAATCTAGGACATTACCTAAGTCCCTGAACACTGGAACAAGATCCAATCCTGAAGGGAACTATATTTTTCTTCATCAAAATTACATACGGCCAGCTTAGAGATGATGGCCCGGGCTGAACTACACTGGGTTATGTAGCAGAGTTTAATAGCTAAACCAACAAACCATAAAATACATATATATTTCTGGAAATTTAGAAAATTTTGGTTTCATGCCTAGGGTTTGGTGGTGGCGTTAAGACTTTGGTCTCATCGCTCACAGCAAACTAACCAAGTAAAGCTTTGTTGATCATGGTGGTACATTAAACGTTTCACAACGATAAGGTATTCCCACTCAGAGAGGATATATATATATATATATATATATATGTATATATATATATATATATATGTGTGTGTGTGTGTGTGTGTATATATATATGCATAATATATATACTGTATATATATTTATATATATATATATATATATATACATAAACATATATATATATATATATATATAGATATACATATATATATATATATATATATATATACAGTATAAATACGTGTATTTAAAAGATTTCTGTTTGAAAATGGATATCGTACATTACCAAATATATGTTTTATTTTTTTCAACGAAAAAGAAAGATGGTAACTACTACTGTAGTAACTCTCTCTCCCTACTCTCTTACAAATAACAACATTTCTCACTGACTGCAGACACCCTTCATAGGCCTTTGGATACCCAAGTGCCAGTGACACCAAACTTTGACATTTTCTTACTACATCAGCATCCCCAAAAAATCGCTCATCATAGAGTGGCTGGTATAACATTTCATTTTTATCATCTGTCTCGTTATCACTTGTTTATCATCCACTCAATTTCTTAACTCTATATAAACGACTAAAAACTATTTTAGAAAAAAGACCTCATAAACAAAAAGAACATGATATTATGCTTGTGTTAAGTGTTAGTTCGAACCAATACTCAAGACCGTTCAGCAAATGTGTCGGAAATTGTTAATGTTGTAAGTTTTCTGCTCAATAAGGTCAGTCCACCCCCCCACCACCCCCCCCCCCCCCCCCAAAAAAAAAAAGGTCATATGGTGTGACAGTGAACACTTCTTTTTTTCTCAAATTTTATATTTTTCCATTAAAGTAGCTATCAATATAAATGCATTTTTATTATTGACTATATCACCCTGCATAATGAAGAGAGATTACAGGGTTTCTCTCTCTCTCTCTCTCTCTCTCTCTCTCTCTCTCTGTCCACACACAGATATATATATATATATATATATATACATATATATATATATACATATATATATGTATATATATATATATATATATATATATGTATATTATTATTACTAGCCAAGCTACAACCCTAGTTGGAGAAGCAAGATGCTATAAGCCCAAGGGCTTGAACAGGGAAAAATAGCCCAGTGAGGAAAGGAAATAAGGAATTAAATAAATGATGACAATAAATTAACAATATATCATTCTAAAAACAGTAACAGCATCAAAACAGATATGCCCTATATAAACTATTAACAACGTCAAAAACAGTTATGTCATATATAAACAATAAAAAGTCTCATGTCAGCCTGGTCAACATAAAAACATTTGCTCCAACTTTGAACTTTTGAAGTTCTACTGATTCAACTACCCGATTATGAAGTTCATTCCACAACTTGGTAATTGCTGGAATAAAACTTCTAGAATACTGTGTAGTACTGAGCCTCATGGTGGAGAAGGCCTGGCTATTAGAATTAACTGCCTGCCTAGTATTACGAACAGGATAGAATTGTCCAGGGAGATCTGAATGTAAAGGATGGTCAGAGTTATGAAAAATCTTATGCAACATGCATAATGAACTAATTGAACGACGGTGCCAAAAATTAATATCTAGATCAGGAATAAGAAATTTGATAGACCGTAAGTTTCTGTCCAACAAATTAAGATGAGAATCAGCAGCTGAACACCAGACAGCAGAACAATACTCAAAACAAGGAAGAATGAAAGAATTAAAACACTTCTTCAGAATAGATTGATCACCAAAAATCTTGTAAGACTTTCTCAATAAGCCAATTTTTTTGTGCAATTGAAGAAGACACAGACCTAATGTGTTTCTCGAAAGTAAATTTGCTGTCGAGAATCACACCTAAAATTTTAAAAGTCATACAAATTTAAAGAAACTTTATCACTACTGAGATCCGGATGTTGAGGAGCCACCGTCCTTGACCTACTTACAATCATACTTTGAGTTTTATTAGGATTCAACTTCTTACCCCATAATTTGCACCATGCACTAATTTTACCTAAATCTCTATTAAGGGATTCACCAACCCAAGATCTACATTCAGTTGATGGAATTGATGCAAAGAGAGTAGCATCATCTGCATATGCAATAAGCTTGTTTTCTAGGCCACGCCACATGTCATGTGTATATAGTATGAAAAGTACTGGGCCAAGAACACTACCCTGTGGAACACCAGATATCAAATTCCTATACTCACTATGGTGCCCATCAACAACAACCGACTCCCAACGGTTTCAGTTTGAAAATAAGGGCCTCGTGATTAACACGGTCAAAGGCAGCACTAAAATCAAGGCCAATCACACGAACTTCCTGACCACAATCAAGGGATTTCTGTACAGCATTGGAGATTGTAAGAAGGGCATCACATGCTCCAAGGCCTTTACGAAAACTGAATTGCAAACTAGGGAATAGATGATTACCTTCAGCAAACCTTATAAGACGTTTGCCAGAAGAAGCTCAAAAACTTTAGATAATATGGGAGTTATGGAAATTGGGCGGTAATCAGTGGGACTTGAGCTACCGCAAACACATTTACATAGAGGAGTAACATTACCAATTCTCCAACAAGTGCTAACACCGGATATCACATCCCTATACTCACTATGGTGCCCATCAACAACAACTTTTTGAGATCTATTACTTAAAAAATCAATAATAATGCTAAGAAACGACCCACCGACTCCCAACGGTTTCAGTTTGAAAATAAGGGCCTCATGATTAACAAGGTCAAAGGCAGCATTAAAATCAAGGCCAATCATACGACTTCCTGACCACAATCAAGAGATTTCTGTACAGCATTGGAGATTGTAAGAAGGCATCACATGCTCCAAGGCCTTTACGAAAACCAAATTGCAAACTAGGGAGTAGATGATTACCTTCAGCAAACCTATTAAGACGTTTTGCCAGAAGACGTTCAAAAACTTTAGATAATACGGGCGTTGTGGAGATTGGGCGGTAATCAGTGGGACTTGAGCTACCGCAACACATTTACATAGAGGAGTAACATTACCAATCCTCCAACAAGTGCTAAAATCTCCTTTTCTTGCCAACTTTCGG
>NC_090749.1:66864175-66874175 GCF_036898095.1 Palaemon carinicauda
ACTATTCTAGGATATGTCTGTCCTGACCTGATAACCAGAGTGACTGGTTTTTTGGGTTAGGGCAGAACATCAGAGTTTCTAGTCTGTGATCTGCTTCTTCCTAGCATAGAGAAAGAGTCTCCTTTGCTAGGTTAGGGGCGGGCACAGGAAGCTTTGCTTCCCCAGTCCATGTTGGAAGGATTCTGTCCTGTGTTGTTTTTCTCGGGCTGGAGAATGAGTTTTCTCTGTGCCCGGCGAAATAACTTCACCTAACTTTGTTCTGGTTGAGAGGAGGTTAGCATGTATTGCCAATCTTCTCCCTAATAGACAACTCTTAGTTAGGATGAGCTTTCCTAACGACTGAGTGTGTCTCCTGCTAGAACGAAGTCTATAGGACCCTTATCCCTTCCCCACCTCTCTTTCTTTTATTTTCTTTTAGCCGCAGTCCTACTTCCGTACCTAGTATAGGTTAGGATGGAGGACAGGCTCAGCTCTCTGCCGGCCGGCACTATGTGTCGGCCGGCAGAGACCCTTTTTTCGTTGCAGAGTGATCCCCAGACCTCCCTTGGTCTCCCTTCCATGTCCGTCGGTAGAGCCCGGCAGACTATGGATTCTTTGGAAGCCTGAATGTTACATTCTCCCCTTCCATAAGTTCACTCTTTCTGGATGGAAGGTCGTATGGCATGCCACCCTTTAACCTTACATCCATACTTTTTCTCTGACTATTGTGTTGCTCCCCTATCCCGGCTGCCGGCTTGACAGCCGACAGCCGGGAAGGTAGAGGTTCTCTGATTCTTGGCTACTGTCGGCGGCATGGTTTTATTACCTTGCCGGCCGGCAGTGGAATCACAGCCCGAATTCACTGGTCGCTACGATTAGCGGCCGGCAGCCGGGTTTTAGTGTTTTCAGCCGTCGGCTGCCAATAATTGCCGGCCGGCACATAGTCGCGAATCAGAGGGCTGCCGCCTATTGGTTAAAGATAGTATATCTTTGATCTTTAAAGGGTAGTTGCCGGCCAGCACAATTGCATGCGATGTACAGTAGTTACTATATTTGTAGTGTAGTACACACTTCATTAGTAGAGACTGCTGTACAGAGTTTGTGATAACACTAAAGTTCTTCATCATACTTAATGTTATCTTGTACAGCCTTTTGTTGAGACCGTACTTTATATAGAAAGTGAGTTCTTCCTGTATTCTATCAATCCCGTATATTAAAACTACACATTAAATTTCCGTTTAGGAAATTACATAAGGTATTCTAGTATAGAATTAACCTTAGTTTTAATATTTTGGGAGTTTACAGCAATTGACTGGACAGGAAATACAAGTATGTGTCTTTCCCTCTTTCTTTTATAGCTTTTCTATATAAGCTAAATGTTTCAATATAAGTAAAAAGCCTTCACTTGATACTCATGGATTTTTCTTCTCTTTGCAGGAGGACCATCCGAAGTGCGGGAGTGTGTTCTGTAATGTCCGCAGTAAGGACTTCTGTGGACATCAATACTGTAGGAGGCACGCACCATGCGCAGCCTCTAGAGGTGATCTCCGGTATTGGGACCCTCAGGTTTATACAGTATGTTCTAACCTGATTACTGAGGCTTTTGACGACCCCAAGTCGACGGAGTCAAGGGATACTGCTAGGGAAAAGTTGCGATCGTGGGTGAGGGGTTTTCAGAAAAACACCTGGGGCCCCTACCTTCCAAATGACAAGATGAGGCCTACCTTTTCCCTAAAGCATCGGCTGATGCAATCATCCCCCAGCCTCAGGTGGAGATACCAACTACCCAGAATCCGGTGGATTCTGAAGTCTCGGCCACCCTTCAAGACATCCAATTGGACGAAAGGATGTCGGAGGTGTCGGATTCTACAGAAAAGGACCTTCTAGGAGAAGGTCAAGAGGAGGAGCTGTGCCAGACTCCTCAAGTAAAAGAAGAAGAAATCGATGAGGTGTCGGTTACATCGGTTCCGGACCCAGAACCTGTTCCCTCTACTTCCTCTGCTATCCCAGATGCCCTGGGAAGGACTCTTTCTTCTATTGTTGAGATGATCCAACAAATTCAGAAGAAGAATGATGAGAAAGAGGCTGCAATGAAACTGGAGATATGTAGACTTGCAGCATCACGTGGGCCCCAGAAGCGACTCAACGTGAAGGATCTTCCTTTGTGTTCGGATACCATCCTTGGAGGTATGCCGAACATATGCCAATGACAATCGGGAAGATCGTTATATCTGAAAAGTTGGGAGCAATTCCCCTGGAAGAGGTGGAATTTTGGCCCAATAAGGATTCCTACCCGGACTGTTATGTCCGCCTTAGGAAGGAGCCAGCTTCAAAGGAGGAGACTAAGCCGAAGGAGGTAATAGTTTTGGATCATAGTAAAGCTCAGGCGTTACTATCAAGCTCGATGAAAGAGAGGGGCTTCACGAACTCAAAAGTGCCAGCCTTGAGTAAGAAGCTTCCCTCTTTTGTGGCCTCTCCTACCAGAGCCTTTCCCTTCATGAAAAAGGGATATAGGGCAGCCTTAAAGGCGGTGGAGGGAGGGAAACCATGCCCCTCCTTGGAGGAGTGCAAGCCATTATCTTTGACCTTGCCCTTGGACCAAGAAGACTGGAAGGACATACACCTTACCTTCTCAGTTGGGAAGCTGGAAGCTGATATTGCTGAACGTCAGTTCGGTGAGGATCTCCCTAAGTTGTCGGACTTTCTCTTGCGTAGGGAGCAAGAGACAAAGGAAAGACTTGCGGCATCAATGTCGTTGAAAACGACATTAGAAACAATGGCAAGTGACCCCAAGAACCAGGACATGTTCATGGTGGTGGCCAAAACTCATCTGGCCACGGTTACAAAGGATCTCTATAGCTTTATTAGAGCTAGGAGAGCCTGTAGAGAGTTCGTGTTTGCCTCGGCTGCGGTGAGACACGAACCGAGGAAACTGATATCCACCTGTATCTGGGGTAAAGACCTCTTTCCCAATGATGCGTTTAAAGAGGTAGTAGACAAGGCCGCCACAGAGAATAGGAACCTTCTTAAAAAGTGGGGCTTAGATCTTAAGAGGAAGTCTTCTCAGGATGAGGGTCCCCAACCCAAGAGGAAGACAAAAAGGCCTAGCCATCTTCTCGGCCGGCTATACCTTACCGACAGCATCAACAGCAACAATTTCCTGTGACCGCGGTGCCTCAGATGATGGCACAACCTCCAACCACGTACCAACTGGTACCCTCAACAAGCGGCGACTCAGTCGCCAGTTTTAACCCAGCCTTCGAAAAGCAGACTTCTTCCTTTCGTTCGAGGGCTAGAGGAACAGCCAGAGGTTCTTCTAGACGCCCTTCAAGAGGAGGGGGATTCAGGGGAGGACGCGGTCAAGGAGGCAAGGTCTCAGGTCCACAACAGCAGAAGTGAGATGCTTCCCGTAGGAGGGAGGCTACAGCTATTTAGGGATCGCTGGACCTTCGATTCCTGGGCCCATAGCCTAATAAAGAGTGGACTAGGTTGGAGTTGGAGCAACCCTCCACCTCAATTTCCTCAGTTCTCCCAACACTCAAACCCCGTTTTGGAAGAACACGTCCGAGAGCTCTTAGACAAAAGAGTGATTCGGAAAGTTATGTCCATCAAATTTCAAGGGAGGCTGTTTTATGTTCCAAAGAAGGAGTCAGATAACTCAGAGTCATTCTTGACTTGTCGCCATTCAACAAGTTCATAATGAACTATAATTTCAGAATGCTCACAATTCAACACATAAGGACCCTACTGCCCAAGAGGGGCATATACTGTCTCTATAGACTTGTCTGACGCTTATTGGCATGTTCCAATTAATCGCCACCTCTCCTCCTACCTAGGCTTTAAGTTACATAGAAAACTTTATGCCTTCAAAGCCATGCCTTTCGGGCTAAACATAGCCCCAAAGATTTTCACGAAGGCTCGCAAATGTAGCCGTCCGTCAATTACGCCTAAAGGGGGTCCAAGTAGTAGCCTACTTGGACGACTGGCTGGTGTGGGCCGCATCCAGGACAGAATACATGCAAGCTTCTAAGAGAGTGATCCAGTTCCTGGAACATCTGGGATTCAAGATCATATCAAAAAGTCTCGACTTTCTCCAGCTCCAGCTCAAAAATTTCATTGGTTGGGAATCCATTGGAATTTGGAGTCACATCGACTTTCCATTCCTGGGAAGAAGAGGAAAGAAATGGCAGGATCTGTCAAGAGACTGCTGAAATCCAAATGGATATCAAGACGCCGAACAGGAGAGAGTGCTGGGCTCTCTACAGTTTGCTTCAATAACAGATCCAGTGCTAAGAGCACAGCTAAAGGATGCAACAGGAGTCTGGAGGAAATACGCATCAAATGCGCGAAGAGATCTGATAAGACCTCTACCGACTCGACTGCGTTCGCTTCTCAAGCCGTGCTCCAATGCCAAGCAACTGAAGAAATCAATACTTCTTCAACCTCCTCCCCATCAGTAACTATCCACACAGACGCTTCAAAGGAAGGGTGGGGGGGGGTCACTCTCATCAGAAGAGAGTCCAAGGAGCTTGGTCCAATCTTTTCAAGTAATTTCACATCAACTTTCTAGAAGCCATGGCAGTGCTTCTGACTTTAAAGAAGGTATCTCCTCGCCACTCGACCCACATAAGACTGGTTCTAGACCGCAAGGTGATAGTGAGATGCCTGAATCAACATGGGTCGAGGTCACCTCAAATCAACCAAGTGATGTTGGCCATTTTTCATTTGGCAGAAAGGAAAAAATGGCACCTGTCAGCAGTTCACATTCAAGGGTTCCGCAATGTGACAGCGGACGCTCTATCCAGGTTTACACCAATAGAGTCAGAATGGTCCCTTGACGCAGGATCGTTCTCCTTCATCTCGAGTCAAGTCCCTGAGCTGCAGATGGACCTCTTTGCGACGAAAGACAACAAGAAAATGGATCGTTATGTGTCCCCATACAGGGATCCGCTAGCGGAGGCCGTGGACGCTATGTCCCTAGACTGGAACAGATGGTCCGGTATTTATCTATTCCCTCCGCACAACCTCCTTTTGAAGGTTCTTGACAAGCTGAGATCCTTCAAAGGGAAGGCGGCAATAGTGGCCCACAAGTGGCCAAATACCATGTGGTTCCCTCTGGCATTGGAACTACGCCTAAAATTTGTTCCGCTACCAGATCCATCCCTGTCTCAGCGAGTACAGAAGTCGACTGTCTTCGCTTCATTACTGAAAACCAGAAACCTACATCTCATTATTTTCTCTCCCTAGTTACTTTCCAAGAACATGCTACCCACCAACAGGTGGGGGCCCTAGAGAATCTACCCTCTGAAGGAAGATGTATCTCTATGTCCAGTGGGGTGCCTAAGGTCTATCTTCATAGAACTTCAGACTTTATGGGAGGACAGCTGTTCAGATGAGAAACCTCGGGCTCAAGGTTTTCTATTACTAAGGGCGAAACTCACCAGTGTTATTCGCGATTCGGGTCCTGACAGTACAACCGCTAGTCATGATCCGAGAGGAGTTGCTTCTTCCATAAAATTTCCTTATTTACATGGACCTTGAACATTTTTGTTCGTTCACCAACTGGTGGTCATCGAAGGTGTTCCTTATGCACTATGCAAAGCAAGTGGAGCAACTCAAGTAATCAGTGGTAGCAGCAGGTAGAATCCTTTAACCTTCTGTTTCCACTCTGCGAAGAACAGTGTAATTAATTTGGGGCGATTAATTAAGAGGGTGGGTGTGTAGTCACTGTGTGTACTACACACTGAGCGATAGGCCACGAAAGTGTCCTTACGAACTGTTCCATTGACGTTGGTGAACTATAGCATAATACGGACACTTGTGCCAAGTGTTCCTTAAGCTAGTGTAATTAAACAGTATACAGACTGTAGCATTATTATTTATTCAATTAAAGTGGCAAGTCTGTTTCATGGTAGATGAAACGTTATTTTTCTGTTGACTGTTTTCTTTGTGCTTTAATAGATATCATCCACTTTTTAATTTTTTTTATAAAGGTAGATCTGATATGCATGTTTATTAAATTTTTAATAAACTAGTTCATAATGAACCCTGCGTTTTATTCGCCCACACTCATTTTTATTAGATATGTACTGAGCATTAAGATTAAAATATGGATATATTTATCATGGTATGTCTTTTTAAGATTGTTCCCTGATTTAAGCAAAGTCCACTCTCCTCAACCCTTCTTTAGGAAGGGTTGAGGTGGTACCCTAACAGGAGAGTGGCAGAGATGCAAATTTGTTCCTATGCGGATATGACCTTTATCCGATAGTTATTAAGAGTGGTCACCTTGGGGAAGGTGTCACAAATTCATTCTGACTTTGGCGACTCTTATACAAACTTTGCTTTTTAATGTATAGGGCGAGACCACTATACAAGCTTGTCATTTTGTCATCCATAAGTTTTTATGTACTCCTCGAGACTTTTCCATAGTCTAGTATGGCTCATCCCTGTAGGGGGCAGGAAGCACTAACATAGTTCATGCTTAGATGAAATGATGTATGACGGTAACATCATAGGTCTCTAGGTCTAGACGGACCAGGAAATACTTTCTTGAGAGTACGGCACTGATTGGGAATCCACAGATACAGTAATGCTCTGGTAAACTTTCACCAGGACGACATGTCCTGAGCCCCAAAAACGGATTTTGAGCGAAGCGAAAAATCTATTTTTGGGTGAGGTAGCCATGTCGTCCTGATGGACCCCGCCCTTCCTTTTATTGTAAAAGGGCTTATTGACCCTTCCCTATAATAGAGTATCTGTACCACCTCGTATATCGCTACAAGGAATAAAGAGGGCGCCACCCGCCTTCATCAGATACACACTGGAAACGGAATAGGAGAGATGCCTTATGAGCGGCTCTCTTTCATTCTCGTTTCAGATTCTTTTCACTATTCCCCCTCGAAGCGTTAATAATGTTCGGGGCGAAGATAGCTATGTGACGTGTCAAGAATACGTCCTCTGATCTTATGCGATATCCCTGTTGGGTTATTAGGGATATTCGCTCCAGGAGTTAGAATTCTGGATACCTTACGGTAAAATTCTCTGGGAATATCACTGTAGTCAAACATACCCTAGAAAGCTACCTTAAAGGAACTTCCATCAGGACGACATGGCTACCTCACCCAAAAATAGATTTTTCGCTTCGCTCAAAATCCGTTATATATATCCTTTACAACTAATACTATTGGAAAATGGGAGAAGACAATACACGAAATGTACGATTTTTTTTCTCCCCGTTTCATTTATATCGGCCTTTTTCTTTTACATTGTACCTATTTTAAAATATTACAACACACACAATATATATATATAATATATATATATATATATATATAGAGAGAGAGAGAGAGAGAGAGAGAGAGAGAGAGAGACTATCCATCAGATTCCCAGACAAGTGTCAGCATTAGACAAAATCTTAGCTTACCCAAGTAAAGGTTCGTTGGATACGTCTGTTAAATGGTGATGCAATCATCCCATATTTGTTATAATCGTGATTCGTTCCAAGCATAACATACATAGTGAAAACACAATTGCAGATTTGGATTTGGGATATTTCATCTCCAAAGTTAAAACCAATTAGATTTTGTAAAAGCTTTCTTGCTGTTATGTATACTAATGTACACAACCCATCAAAGATAATGGTTGAATATTTAAATAGATATGTTAATAGCCGTAAACACATATTCAACCCTACCCCATCCCCTCCCACTTCCCTAACTAGAACTCGGCAGTTTGGGCAATTTGTGGGAGATTGTCGTTTCCAAGTGGTTGCCGTTCAACGTGACAGGAAATATATATATATATATATATATACACACACACACACACGTATATATATATATATATATATATGTATATATATATATATATATATACACACACACACACATATATATATATATATACTGTAGGTATAGCATATATATATATATATAAACACACACCCACATATATATATATATGTATATATATATATATATATATATATCCCGACACTTTCTTTTATTTTCATCACTGGGCTATTTTTCCCTGCTGGAGCCTTAGATGCATAACCTTCTGTATTTCCAATTAAGGTTGTATCGTAACTAATAATAATAATAATAATAATAATGATAATAATAATAATAATAATAATCTCCCCTATATATATATATATATATATATATATAGACAGTATATCCTATCACGCTCTGCCGCATTGCCTCTGTTAAGGGGGAAAATTTATTCAATGGTGTAAGGGGGAAGAGGGAGTAGTGCATTCAGAAACAGTAATCTCCCACAAATAGCCCAAACTGCTGTGTTGTACTTAGGATATGGAGAAGAGGTGGAAGGGTTTTAGATCTGTGTGATTTTGTACGTATATCTAAATATTTAGGCATCATTTTGACGGGACGTGTACTCAAATAATAATAATAGGGAGAGGGAAAGAGAATTTTTAGAACACAAGGGAAATTACCTTTAAGATCCTCAGCTGGTAGACCACCAGTATCACAACACCACGACGGTAAAAGCACACCACCAAATCACAACACACACAATGATAAATATAAGCTTGAAATCACACTTACATTACAACAAGACAAGCTTCTCGTTTAAGACTCGTAAAGGAATATTGTATTGGAATTTTGGAGCGTATTTTAACCTTGACCTATGATCATCTTCAAATTGCTGTTAATCGTTTGATTTAGGTTATAATATAGCCACCCCAATACAGTTACGCTGGCATTGCCAGACGTATAATTTCTTAGTGTCTCCCTTTCCCTCCAGTAAGCAGGAGAGGAAGTTGTCATACCCCGGTGAGAGGAGGTACACAGAGAGATACGCTCAGAAACCACAACTCTCGTGTTGTAGTTAGGAAAGGGGGAGGGGATAGGAAGGATTGAATCTGTGCGTGGATAAGTCTACATATCTAAATATTATATGACGGGTCACGTTCAATAGTAAGAAAAGAAAAAAAAATGTACAGTTAGTACATCACACACATTCAACTCCCTTGTCTATTTTGCCGTGAAGCTAAAGTGTGGAGGCTGTTTGGTGTAGGGATGCCCATGCATGTGATGAATAAGCGATTATTCATATCAATATCAAATTGGTCGCAGACGGTCGCCTCTGTGACAGCGGGAATGCTGGTTATGAAGGCGACTACAGCGCCTCTGGTATGGCTTGGATTTGATATGCAATGCTAAATTGGTTTTGAGTCCTTCAATTAACATCTGAATATTCAGAGGAGAAAATATCAGGAGAGACGGAAAACACTGATGTCACGACATACAAACGTTTGAAAAGCATCGGCATTTCAAATGTCATCATAAGTGCTACCAAAAGTAAATATAAAAGAAACAATACAATTTAAAATTGAAAATTACATAAGATGAGTAAAAATTATTGAATTATTTTCCATCGGAATATTCAAAAGAGAAAATATAAGGAGAAACAGAAAACACCAACGTCCCCACATACAAACGTGTGAAACGTTTCAACATTTCAAATGTCATCATCGGTGCTATCTGAAGTAAAGAAGGGGGAAACAATACAATTTTAAATTAAAGATTACATAAAATAAGTGAAGAATTATTTTTAAAAATACATACACAAATCAGTCTGCTACGAAAAGGGGACAGTAATGTATTACAATTGAGGTCAGGCCTAAAATATTCTATGTGAAGAGATTCTAAAATCCTTAAATTACTTACTGTAGAACAAGAGTCGACTATCTTAAAATGGTCACTACGTAAAACGAACTTGAATAATACCGAGTGTTATCTAACAACCGAGAGTGCTGTATTAACGAGAGGGAGAACCACAAACGAAGAAATAGGCTCAGTACTACACAGTATTCTATTAGTTTTATTCCAGCTGTGACCAGATTATGGAATGATCTTCCTAATCATGCAGTTGAATCGTTGGAACTTAAGAGAATCAAACTTTCAGCTATTTTTTTAAGGTTGAACGGGAAAAATAAGTTACTCTTTATAGAATGTAAGTGGAAGATCTATTTTAACGTTGTTAATGATCTTAG
>NC_090749.1:66876675-66886363 GCF_036898095.1 Palaemon carinicauda
AGAACTCTCTTTACATTCATGCCTAATCCTCTATTTTTTACTACTCCCTTAACTGCCCCCAACACTTTGCAACCTTCATTCACTCTCTGACGTACATCTGCTTCCACTCCACCATTTGCTGCAACAACAGACCCCAAGTACTTAAACTGATCCACCTCCTCAAGTAACTCTCCATTCAACATGACATTCAACCTTGCACCACCTTCCCTTCTCGTACATCTCATAACCTTACTCTTACCCACATTAACTCTCAACTTTCTTCTCTCACTCACCCTTCCAAATTCTGTCACTAGTCGGTCAAGCTTCTCTTCTGTGTCTGCTACCAGTACAGTATCATCCGCAAACAACAACTGATTTACCTCCCATTCATGATCATTCTCGCCTACCAGTTTTATCCTCGTCCAAGCACTCTAGCATTCACCTCTCTCACCACTCCATCAACATACAAGTTAAACAACCACGGCGACATCACACATCCCTGTCTCAGCCCACTCTCACCGGAAACCAATCGCTCACCTCATTCCTATTCTAACACATGCTTTACTACCTGTGTAGAAACTTTCACTGCTTGCAACAACCTTCCACCAACTCCATATAACCTCATCACATTCCACATTGCTTCCCTATCAACTCTATCATATGCTTTCTCCAGATCCATAAACGCAACATACACCTCCTTACCTTTTGCTAAATATTTCTCGCATATCTGCCTAACTGTAAAAATCTGATTCATACAACCCCTACCTCTTCTAAAACCACCCTGTACTTCCAAGATTGCATTCTCTGTTTTATCCTTAATCCTATTAATCAGTATTCTACCATACACTTTTCCAACTACACTCAACAAACTAATACCTCTTGAATTACAACACTCATGCACATCTCCCTTACCCTTATATAGTGGTACAATACATGCACAGACCCAATCTACTGGTACCATTGACAACACAAAACACACATTAAACAATCTCACCAACCATTCAAGTACAGTCACACCCCCTTCCTTCAACATCTCAGCTTTCACACCATCCATACCCGATGCTTTTCCTACTCTCGTTTCATCTAGTGCTCTCCTCACTTCCTCTATTGTAATCTCTCTCTCATTCTCATCTCCCATCACTGGCACCTCAACACCTGGAACCGCAATTATATCTGCCTCCCTATCATCCTCAACATTCAGCAAACTTTCAAAATATTCCGCCCACCTTTTCCTTGCCTCCTCTCCTTTTAACAACCTTCCATTTCCATCTTTCACTGTCTCTTCAATTCTTGCGCCGGCCTTCCTTACTCTCTTCACTTCTATCCAAAACTTCTTCTTATTCTCTTCATATGACTGACCCAGTCCCCTGACCCCACCTCAGGTCAGCTGCCCTCTTTGCCTCACGTACCTTGCGCTTTACTTCCACCTTTTGCTCTCTATATCTTTCATACTTCTCTATACTATTACTCTGCAGCCATTCTTCAAAAGCCCCCTTTTTCTCTTCCACTTTTACCTTCACTCCTTCATTCCACCATTCACTGCCCTTCCTCATGCTGCCTCCAACAACCTTCTTGCCACATACATCACTTGCAATCCCAACAAAATTTTCTTTTGCTAACTTCCACTCCTCCTCTAAATTACCAGTTTCTCTTACTCTCACCTCGTCATATGCCATTTTCAACCTTTCCTGATATTTACTTTTTACCCCGGTTTTATTAGCTCTTCAACCCTCACTAGCTCCCTTTTACATCCACCTACTCTATTCCCCCACTCTTTTGCTACAACCAATTTTCCTTCCACCAAAAAATGATCAGACATACCGTTAGCCATACCCCTAAACACGTGCACGTCTTTCAATCTTCCAAACATTCTTTTAGCTATCAACACATAATCCATTAATGCCCTTTCTACTACGCTTCCATTTGCCACTCTTACCCATGTATACTTATTTTTATCTTTCTTTTTAAAAAAGCTAGCACTTATTACCATCTCTTGTTCAACACACATATCTACCAGTCTCTCACCACTCTCATTTTCACCTGGTACGCCATATTTCCCAATTACACCTTCTACCTCTCCAGCACCCACTCTAGCATTTAAGTCACCCATAACAACTACATAATTCCTTCTACCCAGTCCTTCTACACACCTAGTTAATTCACTCCAGAACTCATTCCGCTCTTCTTCACTTTTCTCACTACCTGGCCCATACGCACTAACAAACGCCCAACATATATATATATATATATGTGTGTGTGTGTGTGTGTGGGTATATATATATATATATATATATGCATCCTTAATCAACCATTACCAATCTGCAGTAGCCCGAGTGATTATGAAAACTGGCCAAAGTCGATATTTGAGTAAAGAGATGACTGATGCCTTTGTCCTACAGTGCACTAGAACCGGATGCATTTGAAGTGTGTATATATATCTATATATATATATATATATATATACATATATGTATATCTGTGTGTATATCTATATATATATGTGTGTATATATATATATATATATATAGATAGATATACATATATATACACACATATATATATATATATATATATACATATATATATATATACATATATGTGTGTGTATATATATATATATATATATAAATATATATATATATATATATTTATATATATATATTTATATATATACATATATATATATAGTGGCCAAGTGGGTTAGTCACTGTCTATATAAGCTTGCCGACCAGGGTTCGATTCCCGGCCGGAGCCAAGCTCTTGTCTTTGTGTGATTTCGCCTGGGGCTCTGATCCCGAGGTCGTTAAGAGAATCCAGACATTAATATATCAAAAATATGTATGGCTTTTTTAATATATATATATATATATATATATATGTATATATATATAAATTACATATATATATATATATATATATACATACATATACATATATACATATACATACACACGCACACACACACACACACACACATATATATATATATATATATATAATACACTTTTGGAGTGAGGATATCCTAAAGTGGTGATAGGGTTTGCGTACCACCATGACTAGAAAAGCTGCACTAATCAAGCCCACCAATACTAGGTTGGTTTTCTATGAGCGATCAGTCTAAAGTCTCCACCATTACCAATCCACAGAGACCTGCGGGGTGATGATAATGGCCAAACCCCAGACGTGACTAAAGACATTTCTGAGGACTTTTTCCTGCAGAGGACTAGAAACAGTTTGTATTGGTTGTTGTTCCAGTAGATGTAGGTTGCTGGTAGTCAGTTTTCCAAATAGCTAAAGAGGGAATAATAAGTTTCAGAGTTACAGGGGTTTGAGTTAGCCAGCATGACTGGATGGCCACTAAAGCCACGAAGAAGAAGAAGAAGAAGAAGAAGAAGAAGAAGAAGAAGAAGAAAAACCTATACGGGAAAAAAATTAAAAGTCGAGGGAACCGTTTCAAGTCTGGTGGCACTTTTGAGTAGTCGCTGGAAGTCGTTCCAGGATTCCAGCCACCTGGATGTCAAAATAAGTGATTTATGCCGTTTTAATGTCTGCGCCTTCTCGAAACTCTCTCCCACTCTTTCTCTGTTTCTCTCTCTCGACAAAATGCACTCGGCTAAGACTTCTCCAGAGAAAACGAAAAAGTCAAAGAGAAGATTTTTGTCTGGTATTTAATACGCTCTCTGGACCAATTGGAGTCATTTTGGAATTTCAAAAGGCGAATGGAGAGAGGAAGTAACTACTGAGAATAACGAGATATAACATGAAAAGTTTACTTTTACGGAATGAAGGGAAGTTTTCTTTATATTATACAAACTTGCTCAACTAACGACATTTCTTCTAGAATTCTTTAAATGAAATCAAACAAGTATGGAAAGTTTAAAAGTAATGTAATTAGGCCTACCAATAGCGAAAAATAGAAATTACTATTATTATTACTTCTAAGCCACAACCGGAGTTTGAAAAACAGGATACAATAAGGCCAGGGGCTCCACAAGGGAAAATAGCTCAGTGAGGAAAGGAAATAAAGAAACAGACAGAACAGTGTACCCTTAAGCACGAGAGGCTATGGCACTACCCAAGACTACAGAACAAGGGTTTCATTTTAGAGTGTCCTTCTCCTAAAACAGCTGCTTACCATATCTGAAGAGTCTCTTCTACCATTACCAATAGGAAAGTAGCCACTAAACAATTACAACGCAGTATTTAACTCCTTGAGTGAAGAAGAATTGTTTGGTGTTATCAGGTGAAGGACAAAAGCGATTGTGATAAGAATAGGTCAATCTATTCGGTGTATGTGAAGGTAAAAGGTAAAATGTGCCGTAATCAGAGTGTGGTCCAATGAAGTACAATCTAGTAGCAGTATTTCAACAGGGAGAGAGAGAGAGAGAGAGAGAGAGAGAGAGAGAGAGAGAGAGATAAACAAATTTTATTTAATGAAACACATTCAGTAGGAAAAAAATTCCTCTATTTGGAGAGAGAGAGAGAGAGAGAGAGAGAGAGAGAGAGAGAAAACAAGTAAATTATTAATATTTATATAAACAATGAAATAAACTAAAGCAAAGAAAAAAAACTTTTCATCTATTTAAAAACAAACTTTTCCTTTCTTCTATTGAGAGAGAGAGAGAGAGAGAGAGAGAGAGAGAGAGAGAGAGAGATAAACAAATTTTATTTAATGAAACACATTCAGTGGGAAAAAAAATTCCTCTATTTGGAGAGAGAGAGAGAGAGAGAGAGAGAGAGAGAGAGAGAGAAAACAAGTAAATTATTAATATTTATATAAACAATGAAATAAACTAAAGCAAAGAAAAAAAAACTTTTCATCTATTTAAAAACAAACTTTTCCTTTCTTCTATTGAGAGAGAGAGAGAGAGAGAGAGAGAGAGAGAGAGAGAGAGAGAGAGTGTGTAATTAAGAATGAAATTGAAGTTTCAATTCCATTTTCTCCTGTTGAATTATATTCATTAATTCTGAAAGACCTCATTGAGTATGAGACGTTCATTGTATCACGGGTGGCAAGAGAAAGGCAGAGGCGGATTGGCCAATAGTGCGGATAATGAACGATGGTGAGGATAAAGAGGATAATGATAATGATAATGATGGTGATGACAAAAGATGCAGGAATTACATTTCAGATTTACTGCATTACATTAGAGAAACTAAATTAATCATAATTATTGTAATAATATAAAAATTAGTTTTACCGTAGTTGGATGATACTGGGATTAATCATACTTGTGTTTAGTTTTATTAATGATTAAATAAATAAGTTACGAAATTAACTGTGAAGATAATTATTAACAGTTGTATAACAGTCTATATTAAAAAAGCAAATTATTACATAAACTGATGGTGATATGAAGAAGAAGAAGAAGAAGAAGAAGAAGAAGAAGAAGAAGAAGAAGAAGAAGAAGAAGAAGAAGAAGAAGAAGAAGAAGAAGAAGAAGAAAAATTAATAGGTGATGATAAGTAAAATTTACTAAATATCACATAAACCATTTTCAATGAAAAATCTGAAATTAACATTAAAATTCATATCATTTTCCGATTCTAATTAAATTGGACAGTAAACAAAACAAGGCACCATTCACTCGTTTAGATACTACCGCTAGAGAGTTATTGGGTCCTTTGAATGGCCAGACAATAGCCTACCACATTGGGTCCCTCTCTTTGATTACGGCTCATTACATCTTCGCCTACACATACACAGAATAGTCTAGGCTATTTTTTACACATTCTCCTCTGTCCTCACATACTTGACAACACTGAGATTACCAAACAATTCTTCTTCACCCAAGGGGTTAAATACCGCACTGCAATCATTCATTGGCTACTTTCCTCTTGGTAAGGGTAGAATAGACGATTAGCTATGGTAAGCAGCTCTTCTAGGAGAATGACACTCAAAAATCAAACCATTGTTCTCTAGTCTTGGGTAGTGGCATAGCCTCTGTACCATGGTCTTCCACTGTCTTGGGTTAGAGATCTCTTGCTTGAGGGTACACTCGGGCACACCATTCCGTCTTGTTTCTCTTCCTTTTGTTGTTTTTGAAGTTTTCATCCTCTTGTTATTTTCAAGTTTTTATAGTTTATATATAAAAGATTTATTTTAATGTTATTGTTCTTAAACTTCTTGTAGCATTTCCTTATTTGCTTTCCTTATTGGGCTATTTTGTCAGTTGGAGCCTTGGGCTTATTGCATCCTGCTTTTCCAACTAGGATTGTAGCTTAGCATGTAATAATAATAATAATAATAATAATAATAATAATAATAATAATAATAATAATAATAATGATTAGATAAATTACACCACCATAAACAACAGTAATACTTCTAATAGTACTACTAATATTATTAATGATGACAATGATAACAATAATATAATAATAATCACTTATCAACATCATTAGGGATATAATTATTTATGTTACAATTCCAACAAGAACAACAAAATGCAACCGTTTCTAATTCACTTCGAGACAAAGGCCTCAGACATGTCCTTATGTCTGGGATTTGGCCACTTTTTATCACCATGCTGGCCAACTGCGAATTGGCGATATGGGAGACTTTTGTTTGGACGTTCACACCAAACCAACCTAGTATGGGTGGTCCCAGACTAGTACAGCTTTGGTGATCATGGTGATACGCAAAGTCTCTCAGCCCTTTACGGGATCCCCCACTCAGATAATTACTATTATTATTGCTGTTATCATATTAATTCCAAAAATAATTGAAAATTACCTTTAAAACACAGTATAAAACCAATAATATCAAATACATCAATAATCCCATAAAATATACGAATAAATAACCCACTGAACGACCATGAAACAAATATCAATAACGAAATCAAACCAAACAAAATAAATGCAAGATGTACGAATACATAACCCACAAACAAATACAAATAACTTAATTAAACCAAACAAAATAAAAGACTGAATCCACCTAACAAACAAACAAACAGAAGAATTAATAAATAGATTAAAACCCAAACCTCTTTGAAGGTCCTCAATATTCATCCAGCTCAAGACCATCAAGCCGTATCGCATCCGCCTACTCGACATGTCACCCTTGGGCCTTGCACCCGAGATATTCCTCGAAACTTCTGACGCATTGCCAAAGGAATGACAGAGAGAGAGAGAGAGAGAGAGAGAGAGAGAGAGAGAGAGAGAGAGAGAGGGGGGGGGGAAGGGGAACAAAATCATAAATAAACTACAAGAGAAGTAAGAACATTGAAAATAGACCTTTCATATCACAAACTACAAAGAGAGCCTTATAATCAACCTGTTCAACATATATATATATATATATATATATATATAATATATATATATATATATATATATATCATTGCAAGTTTGAACTTAATCAGCGTAAACAATGGATCGTAACAGACTGACTTGCGAGCAACCTGGAATTGAAAAAAAAAAAACCTCTTAAATAGAATAGTCCTCCTTATTTAGCTTACACAAAGGGATATGGGGTAAATTAACTTAATTATCAGGACATGTAAACAAAAGGAGAATGAAAATATATACTCTATATTTCATTTGCAGGATCTTCCCCTATCATCATCATCATCAGTTTCATGGCCAATTAATATTTTTCCTTTTACATGAGCGGGGTTTTCGATCTCCTTGTATTTACTTGTAATTGCCTTTACTTCGTTAGTTTGTGTTTTTATGTTTGATGTTTGGTGTATGAGAATAGCCCTTTCTGAATGGGGATACATTGACGTGGTGAAAGGGTTTGTGTATCGCTATGATCAGCGAAGCTATTTGTGTTTTGCCCTGATCAACAAAGCTGTATAAGTCAGGTACAACCTGTCAGCAATCAGATAAAGTCCCCTTCCCTACCATCACCAAACAACAGTTGGACAGGGTGGTGATGAAAACTGACCAACCCCAGACTTGAATAGGACATGTCTGAAGCCTTTTTCCTGCAGTGGAATAAAGACGTCACACACACACACATATATATATATAAATATATATATATATATATATATATATATAAATATATATATATATATATATGTGTGTGTGTGTGTGTATATATATATATATATATATATATCGTTTTCTTAGTAGGGATACCTTAACGTGGTAAAAGTCTCTCTGTGTACCCATAATCAGAAAAGCTTTACCAGTTAAGGACACCCATACTAGGTTGGTTTCCTATGAACGATCAAACAAAAATCTCCCTACATCATCAATTCGTAGTTGGCCAGCGTTGTACTGAACACTGGCCACACCCCATACATGAATAATGATATGTCTGAGGCCTTCATCCTGCAGTGGACTAGAAACTGCTGCATTAGTTGGTGTAAAAAGCTAACTTGTAGAGTGAAAGTTGTATTAGAATAAAAGGGCGAGTGAAAACGTTAAGAAAAAAAGGTAAATGATGTTACATTTGTTAGGGCCATCGATGTGCTGTTGTAAAAGCATCTGTGTGTTTTCTTAGTTCTTGAAGGCATATTGATAAATCCTCCCTATTTTCAAATTCCTTAAGGCATATTGATAAATCCTCCCTATTTTTCAACTTCCTTAAGGCATATTGATAAATCCTCCCTATTTTTCAAATTCCTTAAGGCATATTGATAAATCCTCCCTATTTTTCATATTTAGGAAGGCAGATTGATAAATCCTCCCTATTTTTCATATTAATGAAGGCAGATTGATATATCCTCCCTATTTTTCAAATTCCTGAAGGCATATTGATAAATCCTCCCTATTTTTCATATTCAGGAAGGCAGATTGATAAATCCTCCCTATTTTTCATATTCAGGAAGGCAGATTGATAAATCCTCCCTATTTTTCATATTCAGGAAGGCAGATTGATAAATCCTCCAATTTTTCAATCTAGGGTTGTAGCTTACCTAATAATTATAATAATAATAATAATAATAATAATAATGTCCGTGCTCTATTTAAACCTTCACATTTATTAATTACAAATTTAAAATAAAGTACTTTTTGGCATTACTGTTATTGGATCTCATTCATTCGTTTTCATAAGAACTTATTGATTAGACGAAATTAAAAGGATTATTAGGAATATTCCAGAGTTTATTTTTTCCCTTTCATTGGTACATTAATTTCATGCAATTGTTTTGAATGAGGTCCCTAATGCTACATGATACACCTTTTTCAATTTGAAAATGAGAGAGAGAGAGAGAGAGAGAGAGAGAGAGAGAGAGAGAGAGATTGTTTTTTATTTTTATTTCGATTGCTTCAAACATTATCATTGATGCTATAAAAAAAATTTAATTGCAAACGCGTGTGTGAGAGAGAGAGAGAGAGAGAGAGAGAGAGAGAGAGAGAGGGAGATTGTTTTTTTATTTTTATCTCGATTGCTTCAAACAATATCATTGATGCTATAAAAAAAATTTAATTGCACACGTGTGTGTGTGAGAGAGAGAGAGAGAGAGAGGAGAGAGAGAGAGAGAGAGAGATTGTTTTTTTTTTTTTATCTCGATTGCTTCAAACATTATCATTGATGCTACAAAAAAATTTGATTGCAAACGTGTGAGAGAGAGGGAGAGAGAGAGAGAGAGAGAGAGAGAGAGAGAGAGAGAGAGATTGTTTTTTATTTTTTATCTCGATTGCTTCAAACATTATCATTGATGCTATAAAAAATTTTTAATTGCAAACTTGTGAGAGAGAGAGAGAGAGAGAGAGAGAGAGAGAGAGAGAGAGAGATTGTTTTTTA
>NC_090749.1:66891863-66901863 GCF_036898095.1 Palaemon carinicauda
CTTCCCTTGGGAGTAGCAATGCCTTCCTTGCTTTGGTGCTCTGGGAGCTGGCAAGTATTGCTGGCCCTTTCCCTTAGATCTCCCTTAGGCTAAGATAAAGTTCTTGGCTGCGGGTGATCTGTCACTAAAGCAAGGTTGGCAGGACCCTCTTGTCCCTTCCCCCTCTATCTCCGTAATGACCTAGCCATTACTGTACTGTACCTTGCCGGCCGGCAGAGCTGGCCGGCAGGGGTATTACTGTACTGTACGTCATTCTACTTCTGGACCTAGTATAGGTTGGGATGTGGAATTGACTAAGCCCATTGCAGGCCGGCAGAGATGCTGGCCGGCAAGGGTCTTATGTTTTCGAGTGCTGCCCGGACCTCTCTTGGTCCCTCATCCATGCCTGCCGGCAGAGCCGGACAGCATTGGTCAAGGAAGCCTGAATTAAGTTTCTCCCCTTCCTTATATGCACTCTTTCGGTTGCCGGGCTCGGGGGGTTGTGTACACTCTTATCCCGGCATCCATTCTATTTTCTTCTTGTGCTGTACCTGTCCCGGCTGCCGGCCTATGAGGCCGGCTGACGACCTATGAGGCCGGCAGCCGGGCAGGTGTAGTCTTCTGGTTCTTTTGCTGCCGGCTGGCATCGGTCTTGTACCTTTGCCGGCCGGCTTATGTCAGTCCTTGTCTGCCGGTCACCAAGAGTGTGGCCGGCAGCTGGGTACTACCTTGTGTAGTTGCTGGCCGGCAGTCATTGCCGGCCAACACTGGCTGTTGCTGGCCGGCAGCTGCTGCCGCCGGCACAGGCATTTGAACCAGAGTGCTGCCGCCCTATAGCTGTTAAGTAGTATACTTTAAAGCTAGTTGTGGTGTGTGCCGGCCGGCAAAGGCAGGCCGGCACACATCCTCCTATACTGTACTAGTATTCTTCTGTATAGCATATACAGTAAGAAGAAAACTATAGTAAAAGTTTAGGTACAGCACTGTATCTTCTAACTCTATTGTGTTTTCTTGCACAGCCCTTTGCTGTTGCCCTCAGACAGGAAGCAGAGTTCTTCCCCGTCTATTATCCAGGATTTTAAAATCATTGTCTAGGTGTGAGCTCCACCTGTTTCCTCTGGAAACCTTGCATTGGTTACTCTAGTAGAGATAAACCATTTTGATTTTATTATCTGGAAGGCTGCAACAATGGGTTGTGAGGGAAACACAAGTGTGTGTCTTTCCTTTATGAATTGTTATGCTATACTATGCATATCCAGTGATACATAGTTCACTTGATACTCATGGAAATTTTTTCTCTTTACAGGAGGACCCTCCCAAGTGCGGAAATGTTTTCTGCAATGTCCGCAGCAAGAACCTCTGCGGACATGAGTGTTGTAGGAGACACGCAGCATGCGCTGTCTCCAAGGATGATCTCCAGTATTGGGACCCTCAGGTATGTACTGTATGCACTAACCTGATTACTGAGGCTTTTGATTCCCCTAGAATGGCGGAATCAAGGGATATAGCTAGGGAAAAGCTTCGTACTTGGGTAAGGGGCTTCAAGAAGAACACCTCTGGCCCTTATCTTCCAAGTGAGAAGATGAGGGCGTATCTTTTTCCCCAGGCATCAGCTGAGGCAGTGATTCCCCAGCCTCAAGAGGAGATCCCTCAAGATCAAGTCCAGGTGGACGAGGAAGTCGCAGATGCGATGCAAGACATCCAGTTGTGTGACAGGATGTCTGACCTGGACGAAGGTTTGGAAGAAGACCTCCGGGCAGAAGGTCAGGATCAAGTTCAAACCCCGGATGTCGAAGAGGATGAGGTCGACGAGGTGTCGGCTACTCCGGTTCAGATGCCGGAGCCCATCCCCTCAACATCGGCTGGTCTCCCAGTAGAACTGGGACAGGCCCTCTCTTCGATTGTTGGAATGATCCAACAAATGCAGAAGGAGAATATGGAGAAGGCGGCTGCAATGGAACTGCGTATGCAGTCCCTAGCAGAATCACATGGGCCCCAGAAAAGGCTCAATGTGAAAGACCTTCCCATATGCTCAGATGCTAACCCATGGAGGTATGCTGAGCACATGCCGATGACGACTGGTAAGATCGTCATCTCGGATAAGCTGGGTTCAGTTCCCCTAGAGGAGGTAGAATTCTGGCCCAGCAAGGCATCATATCCGGACTGCTATGTCCGGCTGAGAAAAGAACCAGCTTCAAGGGAGGAGACAGAGCCGAAGGAGGTCATTATTATGGACCACGCTAAGGCTCAAGCCCTACTTTCATCCTCGATGAAAGAGAGGGGCTTCTCGAATTCGAAGGTAGCTGCATTGAGCAAGAAGCTCCCTTCTTTTGTGTCCTCCCCTGATAGACCCTTCCCCTTTTTACAAAAAGGGTTTGCGGCTGTCCTAAAGGCAGTCGAGGCCGGCAAGCCTAGCCCCTCCCTGGAGGAGTGTAAACCCTTGTCGCTGGCTCTGCCTATGGACCACAAAGACTGGAAGGATGTCCATCTGACATTCTCAGTGGGAAAGTTGGAGGCTGATATTGCCGGACGGCAATTCGGCGAGGACCTCCCCAAGCTGCCCGAATCTCTTTTACGAAGAGAGTTCGAGACCAAAGAAAGACTGGCTGCCTCAATGTCTCATCAGACCACTCTTGAGACAATGGCAAGTGACCCTAAGGTCCATGAAATGTTCATGGTAGTGGCTAAGTCTCACCTAGCCACAGTGACGAAGGACCTTTATGGCTTCATCAAGGCAAGGAGAGCTTGCAGGGAGGTCGTGTTCTCCGGGGCTTCGGTGAGACATGAACCAAGGAAATTAATCTCCTCCAACATTTGGGGAAAAGACCTTTTCCCTACCGATGTGGTCAAAGAGGTTGTTGATAAGGCCGCCGTGGAGAATAGAAACCTTCTCCAGAAGTGGGGCCTGGCTATCAAAAGAAAATCTTCCCCGGATGAGGGTCCTCAACCAAAGAGGAAGAATATGAGGACTAGGCTACCATTTCGGCCAGCCAAGCCTTATAGACAGCAACAGCAACTGCAATTGCCTTTGCCTCCAGTGCCCCAGATGGTGGCACAAACCCCGACTGCCTTTCAGTGGGTACCCCAGGCTGTGCCAGGTCAGTCAACCACATTCGCCCCAACGTTCGAAGGACAGTCTTCTTCCTTTCGTGCAAAACCTAGAGGAGCAGCCAGAGGCTCGTCTAGGCGCCCCTCAAGGGGAAGGGGATTCAGAGGTGGTCGTGGTCAGGGAGGCAAGACCTCAGGACGGCAGTCCAAGTGAAATGATACCGGTAGGAGGGAGACTGATGAAATTTTGGGATCGCTGGACCTTCGATCCCTGGGCCCAAAGCCTACTCAAGAATGGACTGGGTTGGAGCTGGTACAGCACTCCACCCCCATGCCTTCGGTTTTTCCAACACTCCACCCCCGTTTTGGAGGAGTACGTTCAAGAACTGTTGGAGAAAAATGTGATCCGAAAGGTGAAGTCCATCAAATTCCAAGGGAGGCTGTTTTGTGTTCCCAAGAAAGACTTGGAAAAACTCAGAGTCATTCTGGACTTGTCACCACTCAACAAGTTCATAGTGAATTGCAAATTCAAGATGCTAACACTGCAACACATAAGGACCTTACTGCCCAAGAGGGCATACTCAGTCTCTATAGACTTGTCAGACGCCTATTGGCACATTCCAATCAGCCGTCGACTCTCCCCCTACCTAGGGTTCAGGCTACAACGGAGACTGTACGCCTTCAGAGCCATGCCATTCGGGCTAAACATAGCCCCAAGGATTTTCACGAAGCTTGCGAGCGCAGCTCTCAAACAATTACGCCTAAAGGGAATTCAGGTAGTAGCCTACCTGGACGACTGGCTGGTGTGGGCAGCATCCGAGACCGAATGCTTGCAAGCTTCCAGTCAGGTGATCCAGTTCCTAGAGTACCTAGGTTTCAAGATCAACAGAAAAAAGTCTCGACTTTCTCCATCCCAAAAGTTCCAATGGCTGGGAATCCACTGGGACCTTTTGTCACACAGTTTCTCCATCCCAACGAAGAAAAGGAAGGAGATAGCGGGCTCTGTCAAGAGACTTCTAGATTCCGAAAGGATATCAAGACGCGAACAGGAGAGGGTACTAGGCTCTCTTCAGTTTGCTTCAGTGACAGACCCAGTGCTAAGAGCACAGCTAAAGGATGCAACCGGAGTTTGGAGAAAGTATGCATCAAACGCGCGAAGAGACCTGAGAAGACCAGTGCCGCCTCGGCTACGTACTCTTCTCAGACCTTGGTCCCAAGCCAGACATCTAAAGAAGTCGGTTCTTCTTCAGCCACCTCCCCCGTCGATGACGATTCACTCAGACGCCTCAAAGGAGGGATGGGGAGGTCACTCTCATCGGAAAAAAGTCCAGGGGACTTGGTCCAAGCTATTCAGGACCTTTCATATAAACTTTCTAGAAGCTATGGCAGTGCTCCTTACCTTAAAGAAAGTCTCCCCGCGTCACTCGATCCACATAAGATTGGTGACGGACAGCGAGGTGGTTGTGAGATGCTTGAATCGACAAGGGTCGAGGTCACCACCTCTCAACCAAGTGATGTTAGCCATTTTCCGATTGGCGGAAAAGAAGAAGTGGTACCTGTCGGCAGTTCACCTTCAAGGAGTCCGCAATGTGACAGCGGACGCTCTATCCAGGTTCACACCGATAGAGTCGGAATGGTCCTTAGACGCAGGATCATTTTCCTTCATTCTGAATCAAGTCCCAGAACTGCAAATAGACCTCTTTGCGACGAAAGACAACAAGAAGTTGCCACTGTACGTGTCCCCGTACGAGGACCCCTTAGCGGAAGCAGTGGACGCAATGTCCCTCGACTGGAACAGATGGTCCAGGATTTATCTGTTCCCTCCTCACAACCTTCTGTTGAGGGTCCTCAACAAACTGAGATCCTTCAAGGGGGTAGCGGCAATAGTGGCCCACAAGTGGGCGAACAGTATGTGGTTCCCCTTGGCGTTGGAACTACAGATGAAGTTCGTGCCGCTACAACATCCAGTTCTGACCCAGCGAGTCCAGAAGTCGACTGTCTGCGCTTCATTACAGAAAACCCAGACCCTGCAGCTCAGGATTTTCTCGCCCTAGCGGTGAGAAAGCGTTTCGGGATTTCGAAAGCCAGCATAGACTTCCTAGAGGAATATAAGTGCAAATCGACTAGAAGGCAATATGAGTCATCTTGGAGAAAATGGGTGGCCTTTGTAAAGGCAAAGAATCCGCAGGAGATCTCAACAGACTTCTGCTTATCTTTCTTAATCCACCTCCATGGCCAAGGGTGGGCAGCTAACACGATTTCAGTGTGTAAATCTGCTTTGATGAGACCCATTTTATTTGCCTTCCAGATCGACCTAGGTAACGAGATCTTTAATAAAGTTCCGAAAGCCTGCGCTAGGCTCAGACCTTCAGCACCTCCAAAGCCCATCTCATGGTCTTTAGACAAAGTTCTTCATTTCGCCTCCCTGTTGAGCAATGAAGAATGTGCGTTAAAGGATTTGACGCAAAAAGTTATTTTCCTATTTGCACTCGCGTCCGGGGCCAGGGTTAGTGAGATCGTAGCCCTCTCGAGAGAGGCAGGTCGTGTTCAGTTCCTGGATGGGGGGGAGCTGAACCTGTTTCCGGATCCTACGTTTCTCGCCAAGAATGAGTTACCCACCAACAGGTGGGGTCCCTGGAGAATCTGCCCTCTGAAAGAAGATGCATCTCTATGTCCAGTAGAATGCCTAAAGGTCTATCTTCGTAGAACTTCAGACTTCAAGGGTGGTCAACTATTCAGGGGAGAAACATCAGGCTCAAATTTATCTCTGAATCAACTCAGAGCGAAAATCACATATTTTATTCGCAGAGCGGATCCTGACAGTTCACCCGCAGGTCACGATCCGAGGAAAGTTGCCTCATCCCTAAATTTCTTTAATTGTATGGATTTTGAACATCTCCGTTCATACACGGGCTGGAAGTCTTCCAGGGTGTTCTTTCGCCACTATGCGAAGTAAGTAGAGGAACTTAAGAGATCTGTGGTAGCAGTGGGTCGTGTAGTTAACCCTACTGTTTAACTCTGCGAGGAACAGTGGTCTTAATTGGGACGATTAAGTCCAGGGTGAGTGTGTAGGTACATACCGTACTACAAACTAAATGAGGGCACCAAGTGCCCATATAGACTGTTCCTTCTTTCAAAGGTGAACCTAGCATAAGTTCAGACATTTGTGCCAAGCGTTTCTAACGCTAATGTGATTGATTTGTAATACAGACTTTTATGACTTGATACCTTGGTATCTTATTAAAGTGGTGTTTAATGGTTTTTCTTTCAGATAAACAAGTTCTGTTTACTATCATACTTATGCTTAAAGTTTTGGGTTATCCTCTTTTATATAAATATATATATTTGTTGTTAACCTGTCTGTTTATTATCTGTTAATAAACTTGTTCTTGAGAACCTTGCGTCTCTTTCACCTGTGTCAATTTATTGGTATAATTGAGCATTTTAATTCTATGTATCTTATCCGGGATAATTCTGATAGAATTGTTCTGTTATGCAAGCTATGTTGCATTGGTTTATGTAAGTCCCCTAATGGGAGGACTCCGTCCCATAAAGGGACGAGGGCGGTTTTATTAGTTTCTTCCTATGCGGATATAAACCTTTGTCCAAATACAAGTATTGTGCGGATTACTGGTCAATATATTGACGCAGTGGTTCTATACAAACTATGCTTTACTTAATATAGGGCGAGACCACTATATTAGCTTGCCTGGTGTTCATACATAGATATATGTACTCTTCGAGACTTTCCAGAGTCTAGTAAGACTCTTCCCTGTAGGGGGCAGGAAGCTCTAACATAGTTTATAGTTAGTTGAAAAGATGTATAACGGTAACATCTTAGGTCTCTAGGTCTAGTCGACCGGGAATAAATACCTCTGGGGAGTACGGCACGTTCTGAGAATCCACAGATACAGTAATGCTCTGGTACACTTCCATCAGGACGACATGGCTTGAGCCCAAAAAACGGATTTTGAGCGAAGCGAAAAATCTATTTTTGGGTGAGATAGCCATGTCGTCCTGATGGACCCGCCCTTGCCTTTCTAAGAAAGGACTGTAGGACCCCTCCCTACATACAGTATCTGTAGCACCTCGTGTACTCTACAAGGAATACAGATGGCGCCAGGATTGGCGCCAGGCACGCATACGAATCGGGGGATAGGGAAGCCTTGGGAGCGGCTCCCCTTTTTCTTTCCCGAATTCGTATCTCGTCAATCACCTCCTACGAGACGAAATCTCTGTTCAGATCGTAGATTGCCATGTGACGTGTCTAGAATACGTCCTCTGATATGTCGCGATATCCCTTTCACGAGGGAAACTCGCTCCAGGAGTTAGAATTCTGGTACCTTAAGGTAAATTCTCTGGGAATATCGCCGTAGTTGTAATATACCCTAGGAAGCTACCCTATAGGAACTTCCATCAGGACGACATGGCTATCTCACCCAAAAATAGATTTTTCGCTTCGCTCAAAATCCGTTATATAGATATACATATATATATATATATATATATATATATATATATATATATATATATATATATACATATATATATATATATATATATATATATATATATATATAGATAGATATATATACACAAAATCAAATGCATCCGGTTCTAGTGCACTGTAGGACAAAGGCATCAGTCATCTCTTTACTCAAATATCGACTTTGGCCAGTTTTCATAATCACTCGGGCTACTGCAGATTGGTAATGGTTGATTAAGGATGCATATATATATATATATATATATATATATATATATATATATATCCACACACACACACATATATATATATATATATATATATATATATATGTATATATATATGTATATATATATATATATATATATATATATATATATATATATATTTATATATATGTATATATATATATATATATATATATATATATATATATATATATATATATATATATATACATATATATAATGTATATATTATATATTATATTTGCATCATATGATATATATTATATGTATTATATATAGTATATGATATGTATATATATATATATATATATATATATATATATATATATATATATATATACACATATATATAGATTATATATATATATATAGATTATATATATATATAGATTATATATATATATATATATATATATATATATGTATATATATATATATATATATATATATATATATATATATATATATATATATATATATATACTGTATATACATAGATACACACACACTCACACACACACATATATATATATATATATATATATATATATATATATATATATATATATACTGTATATACATAGATACACACACACTCACACACACACATATATATATATATATATATATATATATATATATATATATATATATATATATAAGTAGCGGACATTAACTTTGTGAAATGGCCTGCCTATTATTATTATTATTATTATTATTATTATTATTATTATTATTACAAACTTGACTATAACCATAGTTAGAAAAGCAAGCTGCTATAAGCCCAAGGTCTCCAACAATGAAAATAGCCCAGGGAAGAAAGGAAACAAAGAAATAAATAAACATGTCTGTGGCCTTTGTCCTGCAGTGGACTATAAATCGCTGCATTTTTGTTGTTGTTGTTGTTGTTGTTAATGTTGCTGTGTCTTTGTATTTGCAAATAATGTCACTGTTCCTCCATGATAATAGTGGTCCCTATTTCAAATCTCCCCACCTTTTAGGACCTATTCATTTAAATGTCATGTTGTTACTTATGCGGTTCCTGCTTCCATATCTGGGTCTTTTGGATAGTGCCATACCCTCTGTACTGTGCCATGGCCTTCCAGTCTTGGGTAAAATTTCTCTTGAAGTGAGGGTACACTCAGGCGCTATTTGGTTTCCGTTTTTCTTCCCTCACTGGGCTATTTTTCTCTGTTTGAGCCCTTATAGGTCTTATAGCATCCTGCTTATCCAATTAAGGTTGTAGGTTAGCTAATAATAATAATAATAATAATAATAATAATAATAATAATAATAATAATAATAATAATTCCCCCATTAGTATATTATAGACATACGCAAGTTCCCTTACTCAGACTTGTGGTTCATTCCCATGTTCGAGGTTCTTATTCCTACTTTTGGGTTCAAACTCTTTGGTTATCTTAAGTTTATCTCGATTTTCATTCGTTTTAATACAGAAAAAATATATAAGCATATAAAGGCGAGTTATTGGAATCTCTCTCTCTCTCTCTCTCTCTCTCTCTCTCTCTCTCTCTCTCCTTATTGTGTCTTTTGTTCATATTGTTGACTTTTTATTTCATGAAGTTATTGTGGTTACTCACCCCACTCTTGACTCCTGTCCATACTCTTTTGTCTTTTATTTATTGTTTATTGTTCTGGTTTTAAATTCCATGTGTTTGTTTCTATTCTTGCTTTTAGGTTCACATTACTATCCTTATTATTATTGTTATTTTTCTCATTATCATTGTTTAACTTATTGATAATGTTATTATCATCAGCTAAGTTACAACTCTGATTGAAAAGCAGGATGTTTTAAGAGCAATGACTCCAACAGAGAAAACTAGCCCTGTGAGCAAAGGAAATAAGGAAATATATAAATATAATGATAAGTAATAAATAAGTGATATAAAATATTCCAAGCTTAGTAAACATTAAAATACGTTTTTCCTTTATATACTATAAACAGAGACTTATTTCTCCTGTTCAACATACAAACATTCATTGAAAGTTTGAACTTCTGAAGTTCCAGTGATTCAATTGGCTGATTAGGCAAATCATTCCATAATCTGGTCACAGCTGAAATAAAACTTCTAGAATACTGTATAGCATCAAGCCTATTTCTTCGTTTTTGGTTCCTAATTCAACTTTGATACTTAGTTCAACCCTTGATTATTATTACATGGTCTCCTTCTCAGTAATCCAGCGCACTCTGTTGTTAGGGAACACTCGGAAATATGTA
>NC_090749.1:66913800-66923800 GCF_036898095.1 Palaemon carinicauda
TATATGACGGGTCGCGTACACTAGTAAGAGGAGAAAAAAATGTACAGTTAGTACATCGCAGACATACAATTCCCTTGCCTATTTTGCCGTGAAGCTAAGGTGAGAGGTGTCGGATGAGATAAGTGTGGTTGCGGGTTGTAGGGAATGAGGGCCTACTCCTACCCCACCCCACCGTCCCAGCAGTATGTCCGTGAATGTGATGAATAAGCAATTATTCATATCGATATCAAATTGGTCGCAGATGGTCGCCTCAGTGACAGCGGGAATGCCAGTTGTGAAGGAGACTACAGCGCCTCTGGAATGGCTGGGATTTGATATGCAATCCTAAATTGGTTTAGAGTCCTTCAATTAACATCTGAATATTCAGAGGAGAAAATATCAGGAGAAACAGAAAACACCGATGTTGCCACATACAAACGTTTGAAACGTTTCAACTTTTCAAATGTCATCTTCAGTGCTACTTAAAGTAAAGATAAAAGAAACAATATAATTAAAAATTAAAAATAAATGAAGAATTATTAAAAATAATACATACAAAAATCAGTCTCTTACGAAAAGGGGGGACAGCAGAGGTATTACAATTTAGGTCAGGCCTAGAATATTTTATGAGAAGAGATTCTAAAATTCATAAGTCACTTATTGAAGAACAAGAATCGACTATCTTAAAATGCCCACTACGTAAAACGAATTTAAATAATACCGAGTGTTTTCTAACAACCAAGTGTGTTGGATTAATGAGAGGGAGAACCACAAACGAAGAAATAGGCTCAGTACAACACAGTTTTCTATCAGTTTTATTCCAGCTGTGACCAGTTGAATCGTTGAAACTTCAGAAATTCGTACTTTCAGCTATTTTTTAATGTTGAACAGGAAAAATAAGTCACTCTTTATAGCATATAAGTGAAAGACCTATTTTAACGTTGTTAATGATCTTAGAATAAATTATATTAATCATTCATTACTTATCAAGGAATTTATTTATTTCCTAACCTCCTTTGCTCACTGGGTTATTTTTCTTTGTTGGAGCCCTTGGTCTTAAAGTATCCTGCTTTTCAATCAGAATAGAAATTAGCTGATGATGATGGTCGCAGCAATAACAAAAACAATAACAATGACAATGATAATAATAACAATAATAATAATAATGATGGTAATGTGAACCCAAAAGCAGGAATAGAAACCAACAAATGAAATTTAAAAACAGAACAATAAACAATAAACAAAAGACAAAATAGTATAGACAGGAGTCAAGAGTTGGGTGAGTAACCACAATAACTTCATGAAATAAAAGTTCAACAATAGGAACAAAAGACACAATAAAGAGAGAGAGAGAGAGAGAGAGAGAGAGAGAGAGAGAGAGAGAGAGAGATTCCACTAACTCACCATTAAAAGCTTATTATATTTTTTTCTGTATGAAAACGAATTAAAATCGAGATAAATTTAAAATAACCAAAGAGTTTACACCCAGAAGTAAGAATGGGATTATTATTATCATTATTATTATTATTATTATTATTATTATTAGCAGCTAAGGTACAAACCTAATTGGATAAGCGGGATGCTATAAGCCCTATAAGGGCTCCAACAAGGAAAAACAGCCCAGTGAGGAAAGAAAGAAAAAATTAGCGCCTGAGTATACCCTCATTTCAAAGAACTTTTTGCCCAAGACAGTGGAAGGCCATAGCACAGTACAAAGGGTATGGCACTATTCAAAAGACCCAGATATGAAAGCAGGAACCACGTAAGTAACCAAATGACATTTAGATGAATAGGCCTAAAAGGTGGGGAGATTTGAAATAGGGACCACTATCATCATGGAGAAGAGTGAAAATATTTCCAAATACATAGGCCAACAACAACAAAAATGACAATGACATGTTAGTTTATTTCTTTGTTTCCTTTCCTCCCAGGGCTATTTTCCTTGTTGGGGTCTTTGGGCTTATAGACTCTTGCTTTTCCAACTAAGGTTATAGCCTAGCTTGTAATAATAATAATAATAATAATAATAATAATAATAATAATAATAATAATAATAATAATAAGCAAATTCTTCCACAAAATTTAAGATTACACACACACACACACACACACACATAAATATATATATATATATATATATATATATATATATATATATATATATATATATATATATATATATATATATATATATATATATATATATATATTTATAAATATACATATATATATATATATATATATATATATATATATACATATATATATATATATATATATATATATATATATATATATATATATATATATATATATATATATATATATATATATATATGTACAAATATATATAATTACATACATACGGCAACCAAAGACCCTTAATTATCCCGGAATGAGTTGACGCCAGCAAAGAAAAAAAAGTGTTACAACACTACGGTGTAAACCATTCAAGTCACAAGAAAATGAAAACAAAAGAAAAGCTTATAATTAAGATTAGAACACGCCCAACAAGAACCTCGTACTAACCACTCATTACTCCTCGTTTGTTTACTTTCTGAGTTTCTACCTCTTCTTCTTCCTCATCCGAAACTTGTGCAGAACTTCGTCCCAAGTGCTTCCCCTTGGTGAGATAGGTTGGCAAGTTTAAAAACTCGTAATGAGAGGATGCACCTTCGCCTTCGGAAAAATGCGCCAGTTTTTAATTCCTATTTTTGAGTGAGAGAGAGAGAGAGAGAGAGAGAGAGAGAGAGAGAGAGAGAGAGAGAGAGAGAGAGAGAAATTAGATGAGGCTAAAGCTGTCTTCTCTTTTGTATATCGCTGTACATGAAAAACTAAGTAAAGAGAGAGAGAGAGAGAGAGAGAGAGAGAGAGAGAGAGAGAGAGAGAGGAGAGAGAGAGAGAGAGAGAGCTTTGAAGAGGCTAAAGCTGGCTTGTCTTTTTGTATATCACTGTCTTTAGTAGATGAAAAACTAAGAGAGAGAGAGAGAGAGAGAGGAGAGAGAGAGAGAGAGAGAGAGAGAGTGAGTTACAAGGATTTTGGATGTCTCAAAGACTTAGTCCATCCGCGGAGACTCCACATGTTCTTTGGTAGAGCGATTCAATTTAAGCATTAAGAGAGTTCTTATCATCATGTCTCATTTACTTTTGAACTCGTTTACCGTGTTACTGATTACTACATTCGCTGGAAGTCTATTCCAAGCATTTGCTATTTTGTATGTAAAGAAATTGCCACATTGACGGGTGTTGTATCTTTTCAATTCCAGATTGTATCCATTACCTCTAGACTGATATGTGGTAAGAGTGAATAGAGTGTTGAAATATACATTTGCTATTCCTTTAAGAATTTTGAATTTTGAATGTCCCTTAGTTGTCGAGTTTGTAGGTCAAATAAGTTCAAACGTTCCATCCTCCGTCTAATTCCAAATTAGTGTTGTGACTAGTTTGGTGGCCTAGCTTGTACTGCTTCCAGTCTGTCTATATCCTTCTGAATACTTGGAGCTCAGAATTAGACTCTGAAGCTTTTCCATTAATTACAATTCTGTTTTCTGTTTGTTAGCCAATCTTCGATCCATTCAGCTGACTCGTCAATGATGCCTAGTGCCCAAATTTTGACCATAAATCTTTTATGAGGAACCCTGTCAAAAACCCTTTGAAAATCCAGGTATGTGATGTCTATTGTCCTGCTTTTGTCATAATGCTAAACATATTGTGGAAAAATTCCAAATGATTTGACACACGTGATCTTTTTCGACTAAATCATGTTGGCTGTCTATCAGGAGATTGTTTTTCTATATATGTTCTACTATTGAATCTAATAAAATTGACACAAACTTTTATTATAATTGACTCAAAAATTTCGCAAAGAAATGAAGCTAGGGACATAGGTCTGTAGTTTCCAGGTTCTTCTTTTGGTCCCTTCTTTTAGATTGGAGGAACATTACCTAGTTTCCATCCTTGTGGTCCCTTTCTTTCTTGGCTGTCTTTGGAAATAGTTTTTAAAGAGGGGGTTTTTATCTTCTAGTTCTATCATCTCTCTTGGATGAATATCATATGGAAGTGGTGACTTAGACTTACTGAGTACTATATCTTTGACATCATCCATTGGAATGCAATTCTATTTAATGCTTGTGGCCCTTCATATCTGATAGCTGGTTCGGGGAGGGCCGTTGATTCTTCCCTGGTGAATACAGTTGTGAAATATGCATTCATCAGTTCGGCTTTTTCCAAATCATTTGTTATAAGATTACCCTCCGAGTCTCTTAATGGGCTGATGTTTTTGATTGGCTTTCTACTGTGTACTATATACCAAAAATTATATTGGATTTTCTTTACTCGTTGAAGCCACTCTTTTCTCTTCATTGATCTTGGTCTTTCTAACTAGTTTCTCTACTTTTCGGCTTAACTCCTTGTGCTCGGAAATTTCATGAACTGAAGGCTGTGGACCCATTGATAAATGTTTCCTGTCTCTGCTTGTCATTGCATTAGCTATTTCTCTGTTGAACCACTTAGATTGTTAGGTTATGGAGTTTCATTTGGTAAAATTTTTCTATGCAGTACACATTTAGCCCTTTTTTTTATCTACATATTTCTCCAAAGAAGTTCCATTGCTTATCTATGTTCCCTGTTTCGTCCTATTCAAAATTCTTGGTGTATTCCTTCATTTTTATCCAGTTACTACGTCTGGAGTCTAACTTTTTTTTTTTCATTTTCCCTTCTTTTTTATGAAGAATATTTACCGGAAACCAAACTATTCTGTGGTCCCTTTTGCCAATATTTTCGACTACCGAAACACTGGATACCAAATTTTCTTCTGTTATTAGCACAATGTCTAGTATGTTGTTCCCCCTAGTTGGTTTATCAACCCACTGATAGAGGAATTCATTGTTGACAAATTCTAGTAGCCTATGTCCCTCTGTGTTTGATGTAGAATTCATAGTGTCCCAGTTTACTGCTGCATTGAAGTCTCCCATTAGGACAGCTAGCTTAATGTTAACTTCGTGTCCAAGTTGTCTCTCCATCCCGTACTTGTGTTTTATGTGGTCGTCTGTATATTGCTAGTATCGAAATGTTTTTTTTCCAATGGTGTTGATATTTGGACCTGTCACTTCGCATTCGGTTTCTAATTCCTATTCTACTGTATATATATATATATATATATATATATATATATATATATATATATATATATATATATATATATATATGCCTACACACTTGTGAATTTATATATACATAAGTATATATAAATTTTATATAGATATATATATATATATATATATATATATATATATATATATATGTATATATATATATATATATATATATATATAATATATATATATATATATATATATATATATATATATATATATATATATAATATATATATATATATATATATTATATATATATATATATATATATATATATATATATATAATATACATGTATACCAAAGTATATAGATGCATAAAACTATTGCTCTCATGTCTGGTAAATGCAATCACCATCCATCTCTTTTCATTTCCCCCCACTCCCCATATCCACCAATGAAGTAAAAACCACATTGACCTCCGTGGCCATTAACTTGATACTTCGGTAACTTCATTCCCCATCTCAAATCCAGTTTCCCATCTCACTTTCCAATGCAGCCGATGCTCGTAACTCTTGTGGGTTTTTTATGTTCCTAACTCGGAGCAAGAGAATTTCATTCCGCGGTAATTTATTGGAGGAATGCTCCGTCGAAACATCTATCTGAGGAGCGTGGTTCTGCTTGCTTCCTTGCTTGGCTTAACACGGAAGAGAATCGGTCAGAAGACATCATAACTTTTCGTTCTGTTTGTTTTGTTTTCTTCTATTTCTACTTCTTATTTGTCTGATATGGATATCTGGTCGCTTTTAATGTTTTGCTGAATTTTCCCATCTAAATGTTCGTATTTGTCTTGTCTTTATTTTCCCGTTGTAATTTTCGTCTTCTTAGTTGTCTGATAGGATCATCTGGTTGCTTTTGATGTTTGACTGTATTTTCCCATCTATAAGTTTGTGTTTGTCTTGTTCATATTTTCCCATTGTGGTTTTCGTCTTCATTGGTGTTCAATGATAGGAATACTTGGTTGCCTTGGATGTTTGACTGCATTTTCCCATCTATAAGATTACTACTACCTCCACCAAGGACGTTATAAAATCAAGTCGGTTTATCTATTTATTTGTCTGTGTGTTTGTCTGTCTGTGGACAGGGTTACGTCAAAACTACCCTAGGATATTGACGAATTTTTCAGCGAAGACAGATCTTAGGTCATGGATGACCCCATTACATTTTAGAAGATGATAAGGATTCGGATTCTAGAGGCAGATTTGCATTCTTCTGCCGGCTAAAATCAGCATATGAAAAGGTAGACTTTAGTTAAATGTTACGGTAGATTCATCCACGGTCAGCATATGCGAAAAGAACTGTTTCATCCGTAGTAAAATGAGAGCAATATTCATACGCGGAAGTCTGAAATCCATGATTGCTCTTGTTGTTATTATTATTACTTGCTAAACTACAACCCTAGTTGGAAAAGCAAGATGACATAAGCACAAGGGCTCCAACAGCAAAAATAGCCAAGTCAGAAAGGGAAATAAGTTAACATAATATAGTGTGCCTGAGTGTACCCTCAAGCAAGAGAACTCAAATCCAAATCAGTGAAATACCATAGAATAGAAGCTATGGCACTACCCAAGACTAGAGAACAATGGTTTGCTTTTCAAATGTCCTGAACGTTTATTAGTCTTCGTAAGTTAAATTTCGATTTTCCTCAACATACAAAAAAAATGAAATTAATAATAAATATGAAATAATATTTGAAGCAAAATTAAAAACATACATTAGATAGATAAAATATTCACTGTAAAATTGTTGAATAATTTATTCAAAATAAAAGTAATATGATGATAAACAGAAACATTTAGTTAAAAACAAACACAAAATTCGATTGAAAACTAAAAAAATATGAAGACAAATAAATCGACTAAAACTATCGCAAAAACAAGTAAAATAAAAAAAAATGAGTTTTTTAATGAAAGTTATCAATAAAAGGGTTTAATGGCTACTCATGAATGGCAGAGGCAAGATGACATTGCCTTATCATGTAGGACAATTGTTCAGTGGCCACTTTCCTCTTTGTAAGGGTAGAAGAGACTTTAGCTATGGTAAGCAGCTCTTCTAGGAGGAGGACACTCCAAAATCAAACCATTCTTCTCTAATCTTGGGTATTACCGTGGCCTTCGTACCATGGTCTTCCACTGTCTTGGGTTCGAGTTCTCTTGCTTGTGGGTACACTTGGGCACACTGTTCTATCTTATATCTTATTTCTCTTCCTCTGTTTTTGTTAAAGTTTTTATATTTTATAAAGGGACATTTATCTTAAATTTGTTACTCTTCTTAAAATATTTTATTTTTTCCTTGTTCCCTTTCCTCACTGAGCTATTTTCCCTGTTGGAGCCCCTGGGCTTATAACATCCTGATTTTCCAACTAGGGTTGTAGCTTAGCAGGTAATAATAATAATAATAATAATAATAATAATAATAATAGAGTCTGACCATATACACTATACATATGATCGACGACCAAGACCCCTCTACTTTCAAGTTAGGACCAGGATGGGCCAGGCAAAAGGTGCTGATGACTCAGCAGGTAGACCTATAGGCTCCCCCAACCCCTCATTCTTAGCACACAAAGTTGGTGAAAAAAAAAAAAAAAAAAGCTATCGAGTTTGATCGGGACCCGAACCCCAGTCTGTTGATCAGCAGGCAGGGACGTTACAAATAGGCCACCACAGCCCTAATTGGTTATCTTAAGATGGAAAATTTTTTTTTTACTACTAGACAATTATAGTGTCTCTGAACACATTTTCATTAGTAAACAACTATCTAATCACAATATCATATGATTTGGGAATTGTATTCATTAAAGTTTTAATCAAAATGGAAAATGGCAAGAGTAGAAAGACTTCCTGTTATGAGAAACAGTCTCACTCTAAGTATGTTTACAGTATACATACTGGATATAGAACAACAAACAAATACATAAATTTCTAGTCCACTACAGGAAAAAGGACTTAGACATGTCCACATTCATGTCTGGGATTTAGCCAGTTTTCATCATCACGCTGGCCAACTGCGGATTGGTGATGGTGGGAGATTTCGTCTGATTGCTCACAGAAAACCAATCAGTATGTGAGGCCCTGATCATGGCAATACTCAAACACTTACACCACATTAAGTTATCCTCACTCAGAAAGGGATATCGCCATCATCAGCCGTTACTAGTCCACAGCAAAACAAAAGCCTTAGAACTTCCACTTGCGTCTGTTTATTGTCTTTCTGTGCCAGTCCCGCAATCTTTCTTATCTCGTCAATCCATCGTCTTCTTTTCCTTATAGGTCTATCTACCGAGTCATCAGCAGCCATTGCCTGGCACGCCTTGGTCCTAGCTTGGGTGGAGAGGGGGCTTGGGCGCTAATCATATGTATATAAGGTCAGTCTCTAGGGCACTGGTCCTAGCTTGGGTGAAGAAGGGTGCTTGGGTTGTAGCTTAGCAAGTAATAATAATAATATATGGTCCTGCTTGCTAGGACAATGTCACTGTCCCTTGCCTCTGCCATTCATGATCGGCCTTTAAACCTTCAAACCACCTGTTTTATAACATTGGTACCATCAACACCCAGCGTGGGTCACCCTCAGTCCTTATTCCCGACTGAACACTGGAGGAGCTGAAGAAATAACCCTCATTTTACAGGGTCTAAAGTGACGGCAATCAAGACAGATGAACAGGAAAAGGGAGAGTTAGAGTGTAAAAAGCTATTTCCAGGAACCACGTCTCTTTACCACAGAGTGGAGGGACTTCCAGCCTCCATCCATCAGCTTGGAGGGGGGGGGGGAGGAAAAGGAGGGGGAGAAGATGAAGAAGGTGGAGGAGTTTAGGAAAAATTAGAATAAGACGAAGATGATGAAGAAGTGTCAGAAGTAGTAGTTTGGGAAAGATCAGAAGATGATGATGATGATGATGGAGAAGTTTAGAAAAATTAGAACAACGAAGGAGGCGTTGAAGTTTAGGAAAACTTAGAAGAAGCAGTTGGAGAAGTTTAGAGAAAAAAAAATCAAAAGATGGAGAATATTAGAACATAAGATGGAGATGGGGAAGTATAAAAAAATCAGAGAATGAAGAAAAAAGAAATTTGTAATTATTAGCATAAGACGAAAAAGATGGAAAATTTTAGAATAAAAAATCAGAAGAAGAAGAAGAAGAAGAAGAAGAAGAAGAAGAAGAAGAAGAAGAAGAAGAAGAAGAAGAAGAAGAAGAAGAAGAAGATTAGAAAAAATCTAGGAAAAAAGATGAAGTTTAGGAAAAAAAATAAGTTGGAAATAGAAGGAAATATAAAGACGAACGAGCAGGAAAAATAACTTAAATTATTGTTGGAAGTAAAAACAAAAACAAATAAAACCAGAAGGAAATAAACAACAAAAAATTAAATAATGCTAGAAGTTTAAGAGAAGCAAAAAATAGGAAACAAAGAACAAGTATGGTGAAAATTATATACCAAAAGGAGATTAGATTGAAAATATACAAACAAATTCTATGAAAAAGAAAATCAATATATAGAAAAGAATGAATATCTTGAAAACAATAAACTCTAGATAAATTTCATAAAACTGAGGCAATAAAAAGTGAATATAGAATAGTGAAATAATATTGGAAGCAAAATTAAAAGCACGGATCAGATTAATATTATCAATAAAAAAAAAATCTTGGAATAAAAAACTCAAAAAAAAGTAACAAGAGAATAAAAAGAATAAATTGGATTTGAAACAAAAACTAAACAGAAAAATGAAGACAAATAGATTAGAAAGAAAAGATGAATAGTTTCGAAATATAATTTTTTGACAAATGAAAAGTAATAAGAAATGAATCTGCAAAGGCATTAAAAATTAGTTAGCAAATTGGCAAAGGACAAACAAACAGTAATAGGATATAAT
>NC_090749.1:66931300-66933800 GCF_036898095.1 Palaemon carinicauda
ATTTAGACAATTATAGTAAGAGAAATATTTGGAAAATGCATGTTTTGCTTTCTCATGGTAAATATACAGTAGCTATCATGTCTCGTACCCCCAGGCTTAAGGTTTCGTACCCCTTGGGGGTACAGGTACCCCAGGTTAAGAACCACTGCCTTAGCGTGATGATAGGGTTTGCGTACCACCATGACTAGAAAAGCTGCACTAATGAGGGCCACCAATACTAGGTTGGTTTTCTATGAGAGAGCAGTCTAAAGTCTCCACCATTACCAATCCACAGTGGCCTGCGGTGTGATGATAATGACCAAAACCCCAGACGTGATTAAGGACAAGTCTGAGGCCTTTGTCCTGCAGTGGACTAGAAACAGCTGTATTGGTTATTGTTCCAGTAGATGTGGTTTGCTGGAAGACAGTTTTCCAAATAGCTAAAGAGGGAATAATAAGTTTCAGAGTAACAGGAGTTTAAATTAGCCGGCATGACTGGATGGCCACTAAAGCCACGAAGAAGAAGAAGAAGAAGAAGAAGAAGAAGAAGAAGAAGAAGAAGAAGAAGAAGAAATGCCAGAAAAAAATAAAAAGTCGAAGGAACCGTTTCAAGTCTGGTGGGGCTTTTGAGTAGTCGCTGGAAGTCGTTCCAGGATTCCAGCCACCTGGATGTCAAAATAAGTGATTTATGTCGTTTTAATGACTGTGCCTTCTCGAAACTCTCTCCCTCTCTTTCTCTCTTTCTCTCTCTCGACAAAATGCACTTGGCGAAGACTTCTCCAGAGAAAACGATAAAGTCAAACTCGATCAAGACTTACAGCGCAGTGAATAACAGATAATTACCGACAGAGAGGATTTTTGTCTGGTATTTAATACGATCTCTGGACCAACTGGAGTCGTTTTGGAATCTAAAAGGGGAATGGAGAGAGAAGTAAATACTGAGAATAACGAGATATAACATGAAAAGTTTACTTGTACGGAATGAAGGGAAGTTTTCTTTATATAATACAAACTTGCTCAACTAACGACAGTTCTAGAATTCTTGAAATGAAATCAGACAAGTAGGAAAAGTAAAAACTAATGTAATTACCAATATAAAAAATAGAATTTATTATTATTATTACTAGCTAAGCCACAACCCTTGTTGGAAAAGCAGCATGCTATAAGTCCAAGGGCTCTACAAGGGAAAATAGCCCAGCGAGGAAAGGAAATAAGGAAACAGAGAGAACAGTGTACCTGAGCGAACTCTCAAGCAAGATAGTGGAAGACCATGGTAAAGAGGCTATGCCACTACCTAAGACTAGAGAAACAATGGTTTGATTTTGGAGTGTCCTTCTCCTAGAAGAGCTACTTACCATAGCTAAAGAGTCTCTTCTACCTTTACCAAGAGGAAAGTAGCCACTGAACAATTACAATGCAGTAGTTAACTCCTTGAGTAAAAAAGAATTGTTTGGTGTTATCAGGTGCAGAACAGAAGCGAATATGGTAAGAACAGGCCAAACTATTTGGTGTATGTGAAGGCAAAAGATAAAATGAGCCGTAACCAGAGTGGGACGAGTTGGATACAATAGATAATTAATATATGACAATAACTACTTAAAGTGCAGCACTGCATAATGCGTAGTGTGTGACAAGAAGGTTTATTCTGTAATACACACTATTGAAAAAGGGTTTACATCCGAATGTTGAGAGAGAGAGAGAGAGAGAGAGAGAGAGAGAGAGAGAGAGAGAGAGAGAGAGAATTATGTAAATCATTTATATCTACTTAAACAATAAATCAAATAAAAGCAGAGGAAAAACTTTTCCTTTTCTATTGAGAGAGAGAGAGAGAGAGAGAGAGAGAGAGAGAGAGAGAGAGAGAGATGAAGCGGCGTGTAATTAAGAATGAATTTGAAGTTTCAATTCCATTTTCTCCTGTTGAATTTTATTCATTAATTCTGAAAGACCTCATTGAGTGTGAGACGTTCATTGTATCACGGATGGCAAGAGAAGGCAGAGGCAGATTGGCCAATAATGCGGATAATGAGCGATGGTGAAGATAAAGAGGATAATGATAATGATAATGATGGTGATGACAAAAGATGCTGGAATTACATTTCAGATTTACTGCATTACATTAGAGAAACTAAATTAATCATAATTATTATAATAATAAACAAATTTGTTATACCGTAGTTGGATAATACTGGGATTAATCATACTTGTGTTTACTTTTAATAATGATCAAATAAATAAGTTACGACAATAATTGTGAAGATAATTAATAACAGTTGTATAACAGTCCATACTAAAACAGCAAATTATTACATAAACTGATGGTGATAAGAAGAAGAAGAAGAAGAAGAAGAAGAAGAAGAAGAAGAAGAAGAAGAAGAATTAATAGTGATGATAAGTAAAAATTACTCAATATCACATAACCGATTTTCAATGTAAAATCTGAAATTGTCATTAAAATTCATATTAATTTCCGATTCTCATGAAATTGGATAGTAAACAAAACAAGGCACCAGCCACTCGTTGA
>NC_090749.1:66946300-66953800 GCF_036898095.1 Palaemon carinicauda
AACCCCGTGGTATGAAAAACTCTAGTATATACACTCTCTGCCAGGAGAGCCTTTAAGACGTCCCAGCCATCTGCATTGAAAGGGCTTCATCTTCCCTACAACGCCATCTACAGATTCGTAGAAACAAAGTCGTTATCTAAAATGGAAGAACATAATATGGGGCCGGCCTTCCAGCCAAAACACTTCCATCAAAATTCAGCAAACATCAAAATTCCGATTACTGTGGAAGAGCAGCCCCTTTGATATGAACAACGTGCTCCAAGGAAGCAGCCCACCCATCAGGAGGAGCAATCCACTTGGGTGCAGAGACCTCGTCAAAATCAAGCACATAAGGAGCACGACTCTTCACCAAGAGCAACAAGCACTTAAGCTCAGCAACCCTTAGCCAGTTGCCCAACTAGACAAATAACACCCAAGACCACTGACCAACGCAGAAGCAACAACACCCAAGTGCAGTTGCTAGAGCAAAAGCAATGACACTGAAACCCAAACCCAGTTGTCAGAGCAGAAGCAGCGACACCCAAGCACAGTTACCAGAGCAGAAGCAACGACACCCAGGACAGTGACCGGAGCAAAGGCAACGACACCCAAGCCCAGTTGCCAGAGCAGAAGCAATGACACCCATGCCCAGTTGCCAGAACAGAAACAATGACACCAAAGACCAGTGACCAGAGTAGAGGCAACGACACCCAAGCCCAGCTGCCAGAGCAGAAGCAATGACACCAAAGACCAGTGACCAGAGTAGAGGTAACGACACCCAAGCCCAGTTGCCAGAACAGAAGCAATGACACCAAAGACCAGTGACCGGAGCAAAGGCATCGACATCCAAGCCCAGTTGCCAGAGCAGAAGCAAGGACACCCATGCCCAGTTGCCAGAACAGAAGAAATGACACCAAAGACCAGTGACCAGAGTAGAGGCAACGACACCCAAGCCCAGCTGCCAGAGCAGAAGCAATGACACCAAAGACCAGTTGACCAGAGTAGAGGTAACGACACCCAAGCCCAGTTGCCAGAACAGAAGCAATGACACCAAAGACCAGTGACCGGAGCAAAGGCATCGACATCCAAGCCCAGTTGCCAGAGCAGAAGCAAGGACACCCATGCCCAGTTGCCAGAACAGAAGCAATGACACCAAAGACCAGTGACCAGAGTAGAGGCAACGACACCCAAGCCCAGCTGCCAGAGCAGAAGCAATGACACCAAAGACCAGTGACCAGAGTAGAGGTAACGATACCCAAGCCCAGTTGCCAGAACAGAAGCAATGACACCAAAGACCAGTGACCAGAGTAGAGGCAATGACGCCCAAGCCCAGTTGCCAGAACAGAAGCAATGACACCAAGACCAGTGACCAGAGTAGAGGCAATGACACCCAAGCCCAGTTGCTAGAACAGAAGCAATGACACCAAAGACCAGTGACCAGAGTAGAGGCAATGACACCCAAGCCCAGTTGCCAGAACAGAAGCAATGACACCAAAGACCAGTGACCAGAGTAGAGGCAATGACACCCAAGCCCAGTTGCTAGAGCAGAAGCGTGTGTGTACATATATATATATATATATATATATATATATATATATATATATATATATATATATATATATATATATATATATATATATATATATACCAACTCTATCATATTAAAGAATTGAGAGAGAGAGAGAGAGAGAGAGAGAGGAGAGAGAGAGAGAGAGAGAGAGAGAGAGAGAGAGAGAGAGAGAGAGAGGTAACATGAACCAAGCCATTCCAAGACTTACATTAATCCAACAGTGACATTGCAAATCTAGTCGAAGCTTAATGTCTTCTTAATTATAGAATTGCATGTCCCTCTCTCTCTCTCTCTCTCTCCTCTCTCTCTCTCTCTCTCCTCTCTCTCCTCTCTCTCTCTCTCTCTCTCTCTCCTCTCTCTCTCTCTAAATCGTACAAAAACAAGCATCTATATCAAAAAAAACCATTTCCGTTGAAATGAAATAAACTAAATAAATTTACTCATACCAAATTATAACAGAACTTTTCAAGATTTTCTTATACACAATAAAAAGCAAACAAATTTAATGGAGCTTCATTGAAACCTTACTTTGTGAAACCTCAATAAAACCTCAAAAGAGGTAGACTTTTACCTCATTGATGCATCAAATATAAAATATATATATATATATATATATATATATATATATATATATACTATATATATATATATATATATATATATATATATATATATATATATATATATAATATATATATATATATATATATATATTTAAACTTTTATATTTCAAACCTCATAAAATTAAAAACTCAAATTCTTAAGAATTTATTTTTCTGGAACCTCAAATATGAAAATATTGAAATCTTTATATTTTAAAACTCATAAAATTTTAAATGGAAACTTAAGATATATTTTTTGTAAAAACTCATAAAAAACAAAAATATGTAAATCACTTTGAAATTCATTAATTGCCCCCTTTATAAACACGAAACTCCTATATTTTAAATTTCATAAGCTTAAAATACATATCTTTTTTCTAAAACACAAAACCCAAAATGCTTTAAAATCCTAAACCTCAATATTAAAGATATATTTTTCTAAAACATAAAAACCCAAATTGCCGTAAAGTTTTAAACTCAAATATTAAAAGATATCATTTTCTAAAATATAAAACCCCAAAAAATCAAAAATACTAAACACAAATATTAAAAGATATAATCTCCTAAAATATAAAAAGCCAAAAAGCTATAAAATTCTAAAACTAAACATTTAAATATGGAATGTTCTAAAACATAAGAACCAAAATTACTATGAAATTCTAAACCCAACTACTAAAAGTTATGATTTTCTAAAACATAGAAATCCAAAATGGCTATAAAATTCTAAACCTAAATATTAAAAGATATAATTTTCTAAAACATAAAAACCCAAAAGTGGCTATAAAATTGTAAACCCAAATACTAGAAGATATAATTTTTTAAAAATAAAAAATCCCAAAAGGGTATAAAAATCTAATCACAATTATCAAAAATATTTTCCTTAAACATAAAAACCCAAAAGGAATATAATTCTTAACTCAATTATTAAAAAATATAATTTTCTAAAACATAAAAACCCAAAATGGTATAAAATTATAAACTCATTTATCAAAAATTATATTTTTCTTGGACAAAAAACCCAAATTGATACTAAATTCTAAACCTAATTATTAAAAGATATATTTCTTAAACCCTCATAAACCCCCTCAAAATGCTATAAGCCTATTTAAAATTCATAGGCATCCCCTTTATAAAACCTCATAAAACCTTTATAAAAAAAAAAAATAGCAAAACAATTGGTTTCGGAAAACGACACAGGACAGGCTCCTCGTCTCGAGTCAGTTGATGGAAGATTTATGAAGGCTATTTATCAAGGGGCTATTCACCCCCCTCCCTCAGGGGGACACTCCTCTTCCTGACCCCCCCCCCCCTCTCCTACTGTTCTTTGTTAACATTATGAGAATAGCGGCGACCAATAATGGAGAAGGATAATAAGAATGCGATTGGTAGAAGGGGACACTGCAGAGAGAGAGAGAGGAGAGAGAGAGAGAGAGAGAGAGAGAGAGAGAGAGAGAGAGAGAGAGAGAGAGGAGAGAGAGAGGGGGGGGGACTTTTCGAAGTGATATTGAATGAAAGATTGGATGGGGCAGTTTTGTTGACATATAAGAAGGAAGGTATGGTACTTGTGGAGTATTGATATCTGCACACAAACACATACACACACACAAACACAGACATATATATATATATATATATATATATATATATATATATATATATATATATATATATATATATATATATATATATATATATATACATATACATATATATATATATATATATATATATACATATATATATATATATATATATATATATATATATATATATATATATATGTATATGTGTATATATATATATATATATATATATATATATATATATATATATATATATATATATATATATATATATATATATATATATATATATATATATATATATATATATAAAGATAGATAGATAGTAGGATGACCAGGGCACTAGCTACCCTTTGAGATACTAACGCTAGAGGGTTATTGGGTCCTTTGACTGGTCAGACAGTCCTATATAGGATCCTTCTCTCTGGTTACGGTTCACCTCCCATTTGCCTACATATGCACAGAGTAGTCTGGCATATTCTTTACAGATTCTCCTCTGTCCTCATACACCTGGCAACACAGATTACAAAACAATTATTCACCCAAGGGGTTTACTATTTCACTGTAATTGTTCAGTGGCTACTTTCCTCTTGGTAAGGGTAGAAAAGACTTTAGCTATGGTACCCAGCTCTTCTAGGAGAAGGACACTCCAAAATTAAACCATTGTTCTTTAGTCTCAGGTAGTGCTATTACCTCGGCCACACTATTCTAATCTAATTTCTCTTCTTCTCGTCTTATTAAAGTTTTCATAGTTTATATAGGAAATATATTTTTTATGCTGTTACTGTTCCTGAAATATATTTATTCCTTGTTTCCTTTCCTCACTGGGCTATTTTTCCCGTTGGGGGCCCCTGTGCTTATAGCACCCTGTTTTTCCAACTAGGGTTGTAGCTTAGCAAGTAATTACAATAGTAATAATATTAGCCTATTCAACCTTGGGAGGTTAACCTAGCTAAAATATTATAAAAAGAAAACGCTTAAATCCTAACGTTTTCAAAGTTAAAAGTTTCCAATAAGCCATTAAAATATTTTTCAAGCCAAATTAAAACAAGTGACCTCAGTTATCTGGACAACTCAAATTGTCAGTGATTTAATGTATCTTTTCCTGAATGTTTCGTGATATTGACCCACAATTATTTTAAAAATAGATAAAAAACAACTATTTAAATTCTATTTGAACTTTTAGATCAATTTAAATTAGGTTTCCTATAACTGGAAAACTGTGAATTTCTACCTACTCTTTGTATACATCCAGAGACCATTCTTTTACTTAATTGAGCTGATAAAATTTATGGATAAGATCATACTATTAAATCCTACTTAGAAATTCATGAAAGACCTTCTCTACTGACCATACTGGTAAAAGGTAACCATTAAGTTACATGAAAATTTTGGCATACAGTTTGCCTGTTTAAATATATGTATCCTAACTCAAGAATTTCAAGACGATACCCGAATTTCTGTGACACTTATATCAGAAATTTTAAGGTGGAAATATTATATGAAAGTGCTCGATTCGAGTTGTTATTTTTCATATTTTAACTAATTTATACATTTATATTCATACAATGTATGCATACGTATGTATGTATGTATAAATATTATAATTTAATATATATATATACATATATATATATAATATATATATATATATATATATATATATATATATATATATATATATATATATATATATATATATATATATATATATATATATAATACAGTCTCTCTCTCTCTCTCTCTCTCTCTCTCTCTCTCTCTCTCTCTCTCTCTCTCTCTCTCTCTCTCTCTCTCTTGCTATATATATATACATATATATATATATATATATATTTATATATATATATATATATATATATATATATATATATATATATATATATATATATATATATATACTATATATATATATTTATATTATATATATATATATATATATATATATATATATATATATATATATATATATATATATATATATATATATTTATATATATATATTTATATATATACATATATATATATATATTATATATATATATATATATATATATATATATATATATATATATATATATATATATATATATATTTATATATATATATATATATATATATATATATATATATATATATATATATATATATATATATATATATAAATTTTATATATATATATATATATATATATATATATATATATATATATATATATATATATATATACATATACAATATCCGAAAATACACACACACAGACAAATATATATGACATAAACTCACATCAAAACAAAATGACAAAAACCTGAAACCTGACGTACAATATATGAAAACAGGAAAACTGACCTTCGACAGAGACAAGGAAAAGTTAATAAAAAAAAAAAAAACTCACCGGGGATATAAATGGCTTTTTCTGGGGTAGATTATAAAGAAGTCCTCTACAAGAAAATATGTATCCTCTATGCAAATGAAAACGACACCCAGGTGAGAATATAAATGAAATGAAAAGGACCTCTAGACTCTAGAGAGGCAACGAATGTACTGACGCTACTCAGTGGAGATGAAAATGTCCTCTGGGAGGTAAGGGGATAAAATAGCCTCTGAGAGGTAGATGCACTCTAGGTAGGAGCAAATGAATAAATGGCCTCTAAAGAGAAAGTTAATGTTGAATTATATGACAACTAGTGTGCGCGACCCGTCAACTATTATGGCTAAATATTTAGATATATAGCCACATTAACGCACACCTCTCTCATCAAGGTATGATTACGCCCTCTACCCCCCACCCGATAAATGGAGAAAGCTTTGCAACGCTGTATAATATATATATATATATATATATATATATATATATATATATATATATATATATATATATATATATATATATACTGGACATATATATATATATATTGTATATATTTATATATATATGTACATATATATATATATATATATATATATATATATATATATATATATATATATATATATATATATATATATATATATATATATATATATATATATATATATATATATATATATATTAATATATATATATATATATATATATATATATATATATATATATATATATATATATAATATATATATATATATATATAGGCACTTGCTCTTTATTTAAAACGTCCAATAGAAGTTACTAAAGATGAAGATAAATCACCGTTTAAATGTTAGAATTAAATAGCCTTTTCATATTAAGTGATCCCTTAGAATAGAAAAGCCCTTAAAAGGAAGTCAAATGGTCCCTGAGAAGGGAAGCCACAATATCATTAAAAAAATCAAATCATTGTTCACTAGTCTTGGGTAGTGCCAAAGCCTCTGAACCATGGTCTTCCACTGTCTTGGGTTAGAACTCTATTGCTTGAGGGTTCACTCAGGCACACTATTCTACCCATTTCCTTATTTCCTTTCCTTACTGGGCTACTTTCATAGCTGGGCTTATAGCATCCTGCTCTTCCAATTAGGGTTGTAGCTTAGCTGGTAATAATAACAACAAACTTTGAAAGATCACATAGTTTTTACGAGGGTAGAATAAGCCCACCAATCCACACCTCAAAATAATTAATTTCGTATTTCCAAAATAAATTACAATTACTCCCCTCTTATAATCTAATCGTTGCTGTCAGTCAAAAGATTAATCTTTGGACGAAATCCTGGTAACAAACACAATAACAAACACACCATAAAAAAGGCAAAAATACAATTAGAACGAAGAGCAGATACCTCTACGGGAGGA
>NC_090749.1:66956300-66963800 GCF_036898095.1 Palaemon carinicauda
GATCATATCAGTCTGGGCGTAATCTAGTCTATGCCCTTATGTGCGTGTTTGATTATTCCTTGCAATTGTTTTGTTTTTATTCCTTTTGTTCGGTGATAAGTTCTATTCTGTATGTGTGTACATATAATTTTTTTTTTCATAATTAATTACCCGTCTTTGAGTGCTTCAAATGTTTTTGTGTACTATAGTAAAGGTATGGTATTTGTTTGATGTTATCAAGAATGCGGTATTCTACTGTGACGGGCCGAGAGATGGTTGTGAACTCAAAGGCAGGATGCAATCAACTGAACATTTTAATAAGGAACATTCTCCTTTATATACAAAACCTGAAGGCAACAGGACATAACATGTTCGAGAGACAGACAATGTTACAGAGGAAAACTGGACACATGATCATTCAGGTTCTTTTTAGAGCGAGGGAAGAGCGCAGATACAAGCATAATATATACAAAATAATTTATGTACGATCGTGTGACACACGGTTGATACATGGCTCCCCCCCTAAAAATGACATACTGTACATGTTAAATAGGGCTCCCTGATCTAGAAATGCGAACTGTAGGCGGGTCATAAGGCAGAAGATAAGCAGGTTTTAGACGATCAATGGAGACCCAGTCTTTTTTGCCACGAATGTTTAGTAGGAATGCTTTCGGACTGCGTTGGATCACAAGGAAAGGGCCCGTGTAAGGGGGCGTTAGCGGTGCTTGCTGGGTGTTGCGCAGGAAGACGTGCGTTGCAGAGTGCAAGTCTGTCGGTATGTGATGCTTCGCTGGGGGCTTGTAAGTCTGGCGGCACGGAGTAAATTTTTCCACGACGTGACGTATGCGCTGGAGATCTTCGGAGGAGGTTGTTGAAGGAAAAAATTTGGCAGGGATGACCAACGGGTCGCCATACACCTTTTCAGCTGCCGAGACGTCGAGGGCGTCTTTAGGAGTGGTCCTTAGTCCCAGGAGGACCCAGGGAAGCTGAGTAAACCAGTTGCAATCCTTGCTGCGGGACATCAAAGCTGCTTTGAGGGTGCGATGAAAACGTTCAACCATTCCATTGGCAGCGGGGTTGTAGCCGTTGTCTGATATAGGGTGATGCCCAGGAGATTCGCTAATGATGTCCACAATTGAGAGGTGAAAGTGGTTCCCCTGTCAGAAGTAATATGCTCAGGGATACCAAATCATGCAATCCATCCAGAGAGTAAGGTAGATGTACATGAGGCGGACGTTGCAGTTTCCATGGGAATGTCTTCAGGCCAACGAGTGGAGCGGTCCGATGACGGTAAACAGGTAACGATGTCCTTGTGATGTGGGTAGGGAGCCTACAACGTTGACGTGAATGTGTGCGAAACGACGCTGAGGTTGAGGAAAGGTGCCCACTCCTGAATCAGTGTGTCGATGTACTTTGGAAGTTTGGCAAGAAGTACAGGCGCGGACCCAATCCTTAGCACCCTTAGAAATGCTGTGCCAAATGAACTTTGCCTTCAGCAGCTGTGCAGTAGAACGGCACGAGGGATGTGAAAGGCCGTGAATGAAATCAAACACCTGTCGGCGCATGGGAGCAGGAATCCAAGGTCGCGGTCTGCAAGTACTGACGTCACAGAGGAGGGTGGTGTTGGAGTCTTCAAGGGGGAAGTCTTCCCAACGGAGAGACGTGCAGGATGTCCTACATGCTTGATACTCTGGATCCTGTCGTTGGGCTTCAGCCAGGGCGTTGTAATCCAATCCCAGCTGAATGGCAGCCAACGTGTTTCATGACAGGGCATCGGCAACGGGATTCATTTTCCCAGGAATGTAATGAAGGGTGCAATTGTATTCAGCCACGGCGGAGAGATGTCGGCGTTGACGGGCGGACCAGGCGTCAGACTGTCGAGTGAAGGCGTGCACCAGAGATATGTGGTCTGTGCGAATGACGAAGGGCGTACCTTCTAAGAAATGGCGAAAGTGACGGACAGCCAAGTGCACCACCAGCAATTCTCGATCGAAGGTAGAATAACCCTATTCTGCCTTGGATATTTTTTCTGCTGAAGAAGGCTATGGGCGGGGCGAGCCATTGCCCACCTGCTCGAGTACTGCACCAATAGAGATGTCGCTGGCATCGGTGGAGAGAAGGAGAGGGGCATGTGGGATAGGAAAAATGAAAGCCGCAGCAGTTGATAGGGCCTTCTTTGCATTGCAGAAGGCTGCTTCTTGAAGGGGACCCCACTTCAGGTCCTTTGGCTTGCCCTTGAGGGAGGCGTAGAGGGGAGCAAGAGTGGCGGCAATGGCTGGCAGAAAACGGTGATAATATTTGATCACGCCCAAGAATTCCTGCAGAGCTTTGACGGTCGAGGGCGCAGGGAAGTTCTGAACGGCTGCTACCTTCTCAGGGAGGGGATGGACTCCTTCAGGAGTGATGCGGTGCCCTAAGAATGACACTTCGTTGGCGCCAAAGGTACACTTGTCGTACCGGACTACAAGGCCGTTTTTTTGCAGGCGGTCGAGCACGATGCGCAGATGACAGAGGTGCTCCTCTTTTGAGGAGGAGAACACAAGTATGTCGTCCACATAACATACACAGAAGGGGAGGTCCCCTAAGATGCCATCCATGAGATGTTGAAACGTGGCCCCAGCATTACGAAGGCCAAACCAGGAGTAATTGAAGGTGTATGTACCAAACGGAGTGGTGATGGCAGTCTTGGGGATGTCCTCTGGGCTCATAGGCACCTGATAATACCCCTTCAGGAGGTCGAGCTTAGAGAAAACCTTCACTCTGTGCAGGTAGGAGGTCACGTCGGCAATGTTTGGGAGGGGGTAGTGATCCGGTTCTGTTTGCATGTTCAGGTGCCTGTAATCCACGCACGGACGGGGGGAGCCATCTTACTTCAGAACGATGTGTAAGGGTGACGACCATTTGCTGGAGGCCTTTTGGCAAAGGCCCATTTCCTCCATTTCGGCGAACGTCCGTTTGGCGGCTGCCAATCGTTCCGGTGCCAGACGTCTGAATTTTGCAAAGACTGGGGGTCCAGTCGTATTGATAGGGTGATAAATACCGTGCTTGGCATGAACCGTGGGCGTTTGGCAAAGTTCTGGATGGAAAACTTCCGGGTACGGCGTGAGGAGATGGGCGTAGGCATCCGTGGGTGCGCTGATTTGGAGAGTGAGGTTAGAAGGGGCGGGTTGAAGAGGTGTCGACAAGTACGAGTCTGCGTTGACCAATCGTCGGTGGGCGACATCGACCAGAAGGTGGAAAGGAGAGAGGAAATCCGCACCGAGAATTGGCAATATGACGTCAGCAACAAGAAACTTCCAATTGAATTTACCGTTTCTGAACGATAATGTGAGGTTCTCGTAACCGTAGGTGGGTATCGCAGATCCGTTGGCAGCTACCAAGCGGACATCGGCAGATGTAGACAGACTACGTCGTGTCTTGAAGAGTTTCCTTGGCAAAAGAGAACGACAAGCACCCGTGTCTACCAAAAATCGCGCGCCTGTTCCTGCATCATGCAAAAAGAAAAGATTAGAAACACGGGAGGCCACCGCCACGAGTGATGGCCTACTTACACGTTTTTTGGCCACTGACAATCCTTTGCACATATCTTTGCGGTTGCCCCGAATCTGAAGTGGTAGTAGCAAAACTGCGGCGGATGGGAGGTGGTAAGTGGCTGTAGAAGTCGTTTGTTGGGGCGCGAGCGATTGGTGGGTGGTAGGTGGCTTTGTCGCCGCTTCGGCACGTCACGGGATAGGCGTGTATGTCCTACGGCATTCATGTCAGCTTCGGTTGACGTTGAATAGGCATCCTCTTCGTAAGTGGTGGAGGCGTTGATGGAGGTCTTGAAGTGGCTGTCCATAAGGGCGTCGGCTTTGGTCATCAAGTCCTTTATGGGTAAACTATCGACATCGGGTATGGCAGCGCGTATAGGTCCGGGTAAACGGCGTATCCAAAGGGCACGAAGTAGGTTCACTTCACGAGGAGAGCCGTCTGCGGCAGGTTGAAGGCGAGCGATACTAGTCATTTCCCTGAGGGCAAGCGAAGCCCTTTGGTCCCCCAACGGTTGTTGCGAGAGCTGAAAAAGCTTTGCTATACGGGCGGCTGGCGACGGCGAGTACTGCTGCAGAAGGTATGTTTTGAGGGCGTCATACGCTATTGGGGTGTCTCCTTGTTCACAAAGCCAGTCGGATATTTCTGGGAAGGTGTCCTCGGGTATCGCCGCGAGAATATAATCTGCTTTGGTGGTTGAGCGAGTCACGCCCTTGATGCGAAACTGGACTCCTGCACGCTGAAACCAAGCAAACGCCTCTCCGCTGGCAAACGATGAAAGTTTGAATGGGGCAGCCGCAGCGCCAACTTCTGTAGAGTCCGCCATAGTACCAATGATGGAGGGGCGAGGGGGGTAGGGGTGGAAGGCGGTGGGAGCGAGTCGACTTCCGGGGTCACCAATGTGACGAGCCGAGAGAAAGGTTGTGACTCAAAGGCAGGAAGCAATCAACTGAGTAACTTTATTAAAGAACACTCTCCTTTATATACAAAACCTCAAGGCAACAGGAATTTTCATGTTCGAGAGACAGACAATGTTACAGAGGAAATACGCAGACATGTTTATTCTGGTTCTTTTTAATGCGAGGGAAGAGCGCAGATACAAGCATAATATATACAAAATAATTTATGTACGATCGTGTGACACACGGTTGGTACAATATATATATATATATATATATATATATATATATATATATATATATATATATATATATATATATATATATATATATATGTGTGTGTGTGTGTGTGTGTGTGTGTGTGTGTGCGTGTTTTTTATAGGTTTATCACAACAATCTTCAGTTTGGTACGTACTATAATCCCACTGCCAGAAAGTTACTGGGCACAGCAGTCCATGACACATCCATCTTGGCACGAGACCCCTGGCATTAAGGGTCATTTGGAATCGTCCACTGGACCCATCCCATGTAATTGGCTAGTTTCCTTGTTTAATTGCCATCCGAGTGCCTACCTAAATCAGAAATTGGCACTCCCGCTCTGCGGAGCAAGATATCATTTCCACTATTTTGAATCAAGGGATATTTCATGTCAGGTGAGTTGCCTTGACCAAGGAGTCGATGTTAGGTTCCCAATGACTTTGTAATTGATCCTTGGGAGAGGATGGATGGGAAAAGCTGCTTCTTGGAACCAATGTTTATAGGCTCCAACAGGGAAAATAACCCGGTGAGGAAAGGAAACAAGGAAAAATAAAATATTCTAAGAACCGTAACATTAAAATAAGTATTTCCTATTTAAAATATAAAAACTTTAACAAAACAAGAGGAAGAGAAATTAGATAGAATAGTGTGCTCGAGTGTACCCTTAAGCAAGAGAACTCTAACCCAAGACAGTTGAAGACCATGGTACAGAGGCTATGGCACTACCCAAGACTAGAGAACAATGGTTTGAATTTGGATTGTCCTTCTCAGAGAAGAGCTGCTTACCATTGCTAATGAGTCTTTTCTACCCTTACAAGGAGGAAAGTGGCCACTGAACAATTGCAATGCAGAAGATAAGCCCTTGGGTAAAGAAGAATGGTTCGGTAAAGCTCACTGTTGTCAGGTGTATGATGACAGAGGAGAATCTATAAAGAATAGGCCAGACTATTCCGTGTATGTGTAGGCAAATGGAAAGTGAACCGTAACCAGAGAGAAGGGTCCAATGTAGTACTGTCTGGCCAGTCAAAGGATCCCTTAACTCTCTAGCGGTAGTATCTCAACGGGTGGCTGGTGCCCAGCTCAACCTGATACAGTAATGGCTAAGCCTCTATACATTTCAGTAATGCTTCTCAGAGCCAAAGATTTTATCCTTAGTATTGTATCGCTCCTCGGAACATTACTTGATTAGTCTAAAATGGGTTTGGAAATTTTTTTTTTTGAAAAGGCTTCTTATACTCGACAAAATTATCCTAAACAAGTTAGCATTATTTCTGATTGTAAATGAGATTCCTCAGCTAAATTTCATTTCTCGATCATTTTCTAATGCTTTTTTGAGTAAATCATTTCGTAATGGTCCTTGAATGCCTTTAATAATACCTACTGAAATCTAGACGTATGTTGACAAGATAGCTGTAGATTGATTAAATATCAATCTTTTTACTTAGAAGTATTGCAGAATTATTGAGCTACAATGATTGAATCTGAGAAGAATTGAAGAGTATTGGACGTCCAATTATTAGTTGAAGAAAAAAAAAATCACAAAGGCTGGCTAAAAAATATAATTAAGTAATCAGATTTCAGACCTCCGCCAATGAAGACTGTCACCAATTTACTCAAGTCTATGGACTAAGCTTCCCCCTTTCATATGTAGACCGAGAATGAATCTTCTGTATAATAAAAATCCGGATACAGATAAGGATGACCACTAAAATCAAATCACTTCTAAGTCAGCCTAATTCTAACATATCCTAAAATTATCATAAAAACCCACTCGTAAATTCTTTTTTTCTAAACTTGTAACAAACAAACATATAAAGACAGAGGTGAAAGCAAAACCCTATTAGCGGAGGTAATAATAGCACACGGGAAAGCATTAGAGTCTTATTAAAAACCAAATGTTCCCCTAAAAAAGAATATCCAAAGCCCATCCCACCAACTTTAACCCCTGACTTTAAATGTCCTCAGGGATCCATAACGAACTTATTGAAGACGGGAGTGTTGACTTCGAGAGCGAACACATCACACGATGAGAATGACCTATGATTCCTTTCGGTAGAGATTAACCGTCGCAACCCGGCGCTGGGGTGCCAATTTCAGATTTAGCTTGGCACTCACCTGCCAATTAAACGGGAAAATTAGCCAATTACACGAGTCGGTCCACTGGCCGGATCCAAATTACCGGTAATGACATGCATTTCGTGGGTAAGATGAGTGTGTCATTGCTTGCTGTGCCCATTGCCTTGGTTTCACTGTGATGATAGTTTGCTTATAACTACAGATTGCGGTCTGAGAATCTTCTATACACACACACACACTTGCGGTTGGAGAATCTTCAGTACAGACACACACAACACACACACACACACACACACACACACATACACACATATATATATATATATATATATATATATATATATATATATATATATATATATATATATATATATATATATATATATATATATATATATATATATATATATATATATATATATATATATATATATATATATATATATATATACATATATTACCTTGACAAAAGAGTTTGCGCATCGCCATGATCAGGAAAGCTATACTAGTCAGCGCCACCCATGCATATGGTTTCCTTTGAGCGACCAGACGAAAATTTCCCACCATCACCAATGCACACTGGCCAGTGTGTTGATGAAAAGTGACCAAACCCCACACATGGATAAGAACATGTCTGAGGCCATTGTCCTGCAATGGTCTAGATACGGCTGCATTTGTTCTGGTTGTATATACAATTCAACATATGAATATAATTGTTAATAAATCTTCAGTACGTAAGTATATTAGGTATCTATTCTAA
>NC_090749.1:66971300-66973800 GCF_036898095.1 Palaemon carinicauda
TTGCCTTTGGTAAGCAGCTCTTCTAGGAGAAGGACACTCCAAAATCAAACCATTGTTCTCTAGTCTTGGGTACTGCCATAACCTCTGTACCATGGTCTTCCACTGTCTCTTGGGTTATAGCTCTCTTGCTTGAGGGTACAATAGGGCACCCTATTCTATTTAATTTCTCCTCCTCTTGTTTTGTTAAAGATTTTACAGTTTATATAGAAAGTGTCTATTTCAATTTTGTTACTGTTTATAATTTTTTTTATTTAAATTGGTAATTACTTCTCTTAGTTACTTGTTTCCTTTCCTCCCTGGGCTATTTTCCTTGTTGGACCCCTGGGCTTATAGCCTCCTGCTTTATCAACTAGGGTTGTAGCTAGGCAAGTAATAATAATAATAATAATAATAATAATAATAATAATAATAATAATAATAACAACAACAACAACGACAACGACAACGACAATGATAATGATAATGATAATGATAATGATAATGATAATAAAAATAATAATAATAATAATAACAATAGATGTTCTTGTAAATTGGTCTATTGCAAAGCCTATTGATATCTTGTTAATTATCAATCTCTTGATCAAAACCAACATTATAATAAAGATTAGTGCTCCCGTTAGAAAGGAGCACCTAAGTGTCTTTTGTGTATTATTGAGATTCACTGGATTTATTACAAGTGAGTGTTGATAGAGATGTAAAGATCTAGACCATAAAACATGTAAAGTATTATGTATTGTGTGTCAAGTAAAACCTGTTTGATACCAATTTACGGCATTATTGGTTATATAAAGTAAGTAATAAAGTCGATTTTATACCCATTTACTCCACTAAATGATATTTTATAAAATTGGAAATTCTCTTTTGATATGTAATGTACTTTACTTTTATAAGCCACCTCTATTATTTAAATCTTTGAGTTTTTTTACTTTTTTGGTATACTATATCGACTCTAGTTATTATTGTTCTTAAAATTATTTCAAGTCTTAGACCTAAAGAACTCTAAGCTAGAACATTTCAGGAACTTATTTTTGGATACGTAAAACGACCAAATATAATCTTCTAACAGAGATGTTTGAGAAACCTTCCCATATCTAATTCAAATGGTACTAATGAATAATTCAATTAATCAATAAGGCAAGTGAACTCAATGGAGAGAGAGAGAGAGAGAGAGAGAGAGAGAGAGAGAGAGAGAGAGAGAGAGACGAGAGAGAGAGAGAGAGAGACTATTATAATGTATCACCCACACAATATGTATATTACTGCATCAGGAACTCGCCAAGCAGTAAGGGTGTGACTGATTGCATTTCTTCAGAGCTTGGCGAGATGAGAATTCCCGTGTCCAACTGTACACAGATACAAGTCCTACTTTTTCGATTCCCACGTAGCAAGTAAATTCACTTAAAGTGACGAGGTCAAGACGAATGCGTACCGTGACCCCACTTTGCATACGTAAACTGGGTCATAACTAAATATCAGAGGAAAAGGCCGGGAAAATATGTACTTATCTTTTTTCTTGGTGAATGAGCAAGGAAACAGTATTTATGTTGTGTGAATAATAAAGACTATGGTGTCTTATTATGGATTCACTTAAAGACATTATTTATGTATACACACACACACACACACACATATAATATATATATATAATATATATATATATATATATATATATATATATATATATATTATATATATAGATATATATATATATATATATATATATATATATATATATATATATATATATATATATATATATATATATATATATAATATACACACACACATATATATATATATATATATATATATATATATATATATATATATATATATATATATATATATATATACACACACATATATGTATATATATATATATATATAACTGAACTATTTAGTGCATGGTTGTTTGGAGTGATCAGACAAAAATCTCCCACCATTACTAATCAGCATTGGCCAGTGTGGTTATGAAAACTGGCCAAACCACAGACGTGAATAAAGATATGTCTGAGGTCTTTGTTGTTGTTGTTGTTGTTGATGTGTGTGTATGCGTGTGTGTGTGAAACATTATATATATACAGTATATCACTGTCTGTTGCCTCTGCCATTCATGAGCGACCTTTAAAAATAATAAAAAAAAAAAAACTTATAATATCCTCTATGCTTTAAGCAGATACTTTATCCAAAGACTCGCAAGCGTTCATCAAAATGATGGAATATAGCGAGACTGAATTTGCATAAACGAAAGTTTCATTGTCGAGGTCTTAAGTTCAAAGTACCAAAGGGTAATCCTCTTCATGGTTTACTTAATCATGCCTGAAGAGAGGAATCCAGGGTCCTCGTTCTTGCCTTCACACACACGATGGCCTTTTTAATATTAAGCCCAAAAAGACATAGCAGTGATTGACACCACATTTATGATTTAACTGTTAATTTGCGAAGTAGATTTTTAACCACTTTGACTCATCATCATCAGCTGGTGCTATTCCACTGCAGA
>NC_090749.1:66978800-66998800 GCF_036898095.1 Palaemon carinicauda
GCATCCGAGTGCCTATCTAAATCTGAAATTGGCACTCCCGCTCTGCGGAGCAAGAGATCATTTTCCACTATATTGAATCAAAGGATATTTAATGGCAGGTGAGTTGCCTTGACCAAGGAATCGACGTCTGGTTCACAATGACTTTGTAATTGATGTTTGGACGACAAGGGATGGAAGAGGATGGAGGGGGGAAAGCTGCTTCTTGGAGCCAATGTTTATAGGCTGACCATTTGAAAAGTTTTTGTAGACACTTTCTTTTGCCCAAACATGCACCAAATAGTCTGATCTACTCTTTCTACATTCTCCTCTGTCCTCATACATCTGACAACACTGAGATTTCCAAACAATTTTTTTTTTTTTTTTTGGGGGGGGGGGGGTTCAAGGGGTTAACTATTGCACCCTAGTTGAACATTGGCCACTTTCCTCTTGGTAAGGGTAGAAGAGACTCTTTAGCTATGGTAAGCAGCTCTTTTAGGAGAAGGACACTCCAAAATCAAACCTTTGTTCTCTAATCCTGGATAGTGTCATAGCCCTCTGTATCATGGTCTTCCACTGTCATAGGTTGGAGTTCTCTTGCTTGAGAGTACACTCAGGGGCACTATTCTATCTTGTTTCATTTCCTCTTGTTATTTTGAAGTTTTTATAGTTTATATATGAACGATTTATTTTAATGTTGATATTGTTGGGCCCCTTGGGCTTACAGCATCCTGCTTTTCCAGCTAGGGTTGTAGCTTGTCCAATAATAATAATAATAATAATAATAATAATAATAATAATAATAATAATAAGCAATCCCAGACCTCCGCCAATGAATATTGTTATTATTATTATTATTATTATTATTATTATTATTATTATTATTATTATTATTATTATTATTATTATTATTATTATTATTTGCTAAGCTACAACCCTAGTTGAGAAGGCAGGATGCTATAAGCCCAGGGGCTCTAACAGGGAATATAGCTCAGTGAGAAAAGGAAACAAGGAAAAATTAAATATTTTAAGAAGAGAAGCAACATTAAAATAAATATATCCTATATAAACTATATAAACTTTAACAAAACTGGAGGAAGAGAAATAAGAGAGAATAGTCCGCCCAAGTGTACCCTCAGGCAAGAGAACTCTAACCCAAGACAGTGGGATGATATAGTACAGAGGCTATGGCACCACCGAAACTAGAGAACAATGTTTTGATTTTGGAGTGTCCTCCTAGAAGAGCTGCCTACCATAACTAAAGAGTCTCTTCTACCCTTAAAAAGGAGAAAGTGGCCACTGAACAATTACAGTGCACTAGTTAACCCCTTGGAGGAAGAATTTTTATTAGTAATCTCAGTGTTGTCAGGTGTATGAGGATAGAGAATATGTAAACAATATGCCAGACTATTCAGTGTATGTGTAGGCAAAGGGAAAATGAACCGTAACCAGAGAAAAGGATACAATGTAGTACTGTCTGGCCAGTCAAAAGACGCCATAACTCTCTAGTGGTAGCATCTCAGTGGGTGGCTGTTGCCCTGGCCAAACTACTACCTATATTGACAACGAATGAATTGACTGTATAATTTAAATCTCGGATCTGCATAGTTATCCTTATCACCACTGTTATCATACAAACAGATAGAGGTGAAAACATACCCCCCTTAACGGATTAAAAAAAAAATAATAATAAATAAATAAAAAAAAAAAGAATTACATTCTGTACTAGATAAACAAAAAGTACAATGCAGTTGCAAACTGGTTTAATTATGTAGTTAAATCGGTGGAACGTCCGAATTTCAAACTTGCAACAAATGTTTTTATGTTTAACCGGCTGACGTAAGTCTCTTTTTATAGTTTATATATGAATGATATATTCTAATGCTGGAACTGTTCTTAAGGTGTTTTATTTGAAATGTTTTTAACTATTTCTGCAGTTTATATATTTCCTTTTCTTACTGGGTTATTTTCCCCGGTTAGAGCACAGGCTTATAGCATCCTCCTTCTCCCACTAGGGTTGTTGCCTAAATAATAATAATAATCATAATAATAATAATAATAATAATAATAATAATAATAATAATAATAATAATAATAATAATAATAATAATAATAATAATAACAATAATGACAGCTGTTAGGATACGATGATGATACAGAATAAGAACGACTTGATATCATCATAACAACATTATCAGAAATTTATTTTCCGGATCTATTATCACTCTAGTTTTGGGGTGTTTGAATGTGCGTGGATGTAGTATGATAGAGAGTAAAAGATGTGAGATTGGAAGTATGTTTAGAAGTAGAAGGATGGATGTATTGGCCTTGTGTGAGACAAAGATGAAAGGAAAAGGTGTAGTGATGTTTGGTGAAATGTCTGGTAGAGTGTCTGGGATTGAAAGGGGAAGAGCGAGAGAGGGTGTGGCGTTATTGCTGAGTGAATGGATGACAGGTAAAGTAGTGGAATGGAAGGAGATATCATCTAGGTTAATGTGGGTAAGGGTTAGGTTGGGTAGGGAATGTTGGGCGTTTGTCAGTGCATATGGGCCAGGTAGTGAGAAAAGTGAAGAAGAGCGGAATGAGTTCTGGAATGAATTAACTAGGTGTGTAGAAGGACTGGGTAGAAGGAATTATGTAGTTGTTATGGGTGACTTAAATGATAGAGTGGGCGCTGGAGAGGTAGAAGGTGTCATTGGGAAGTATGGCGTACCAGGTGAAAATGAGAGTGGTGAGAGACTGGTAGACATGTGTGTTGAACAAGAGATGGTAATAAGTGCTAGCTTCTTTAAAAAGAAAGATAAAAATAATCATACATGGGTAAGAGTGGCAAATGGAAGAGTAGTAGAAAGGGCATTAATGGATTATGTGTTGATAACTAAAAGAATGTTTGGAAGATTGAAAGATGTGCACGTGTTTAGGGGTATGGCTAACGGTATGTCTGATCATTTTTTGGTGGAAGGATAATTAGTTGTAGCAAAAGAGTGGGGGAATAGAGTGGGTGGATGTAAAAGGGAGGTAGTGAGGATTGAAGAGCTAATAAAAACCGGGGGTAAAAAGTAAATATCAGGAAAGGTTGAAAATGGCATATGACGAGATGAGAGTAAGAGAAACTGGTAATTTCGAGGAGGAGTGGAAGTTAGTAAAAGAAAATTTTGTTGGGATTGCAAGTGATGTATGTGGCAAGAAGGTTGTTGGAGGCAGCATGAGGAAGGGCAGTGAATGGTGGAATGGAGGAGTGAAGGTAAAAGTGGAAGAGAAAAAGAGGGCTTTTGAAGAATGGCTGCAGAGTAATAGTATAGAGAAGTATGAAAAATATAGAGAGAAAAATGTGGAAGTAAAGCGCAAGGTACGTGAGGCAAAGAGGGCAGCTGACCTGAGGTGGGGTCAGGGATTGGGTCAGTCATATGAAGAGAATAAGAAGAAGTTTTGGAAAGAAGTGAAGAGAGTAAGGAAGGCTGGCGCAAGAATTGAAGAGACAGTGAAAGATGGAAATGGAAGGTTGTTAAAAGGAGAAGAGGCAAGGAAAAGGTGGGCGGAATATTTTGAAAGTTTGCTGAATGTTGAGGATAATAGGGAGGCAGATATAATTGCTGTTCCAGGTGTTGAGGTGCCAGTGATGGGAGATGAGAATGAGAGAGAGATTACAATAGATGAAGTGAGGAGAGCACTAGATGAAACGAGAGTAGGAAAAGCATCTGGTATGGATGGTGTGAAAGCTGAGATGTTGAAGGAAGGGGGTGTGACTGTACTTGAATGGTTGGTGAGATTGTTTAATATGTGTTTTGTGTTGTCAATGGTACCAGTAGATTGGGTTTGTGCATGTATTGTACCGCTATATAAGGGTAAGGGAGATGTGCATGAGTGTTGTAATTCAAGAGGTATTAGTTTGTTGAGTGTAGTTGGAAAAGTGTATGGTAGAGTATTGATTAATAGGGTTAAGGATAAAACAGAGAATGTAATCTTGGAAGTACAGGGTGGTTTTAGAAGAGGTAGGGGTTGTATGAATCAGATTTTTACAGTTAGGCAGATATGCGAGAAATATTTAGCAAAAGGTAAGGAGGTGTATGTGGCGTTTATGGATCTGGAGAAAGCATATGATAGAGTTGATAGGGAAGCAATGTGGAATGTGATGAGGTTATATGGAGTTGGTGGAAGGTTGTTGCAAGCAGTGAAAAGTTTCTACAAAGGTAGTAAAGCATGTGTTAGAATAGGAAATGAAGTGAGTGATTGGTTTCCGGTGAGAGTGGGGCTGAGTCAGGGATGTGTGATGTCACCGTGGTTGTTTAACTTGTATGTTGATGGAGTGGTGAGAGAAGTGAATGCTCGAGTGCTTGGACGAGGATTAAAACTGGTAGGCGAGAATGACCATGAATGGGAGGTAAATTAGTTGTTGTTTGCGGATGATACTGTACTGGTAGCAGACAGAGAAGAGAAGCTTGACCGACTAGTGACAGAATTTGGAAAGGTGTGTGAGAGAAGGAAGTTGAGAGTTAATGTGGGTAAGAGTAAGGTTATGAGATGTACGAGAAGGGAAGGTGGTGCAAGGTTGAATGTCATGTTGAATGGAGAGTTACTTGAGGAGGTGGATCAGTTTAAGTACTTGGGGTCTATTGTTGCAGCAAATGGTGGAGTGGAAGCAGATGTACGTCAGAGAGTGAATGAAGGTTGCAGTGTGTTGGGGGCAGTTAAGGGAGTAGTAAAAAATAGAGGGTTGGGCATGAATGTAAAGAGAGTTCTATATGAGAAAGTGATTGTACCAACTGTGATGTATGGATCGGAGTTGTGGGGAATGAAAGTGATGGAGAGACAGAAATTGAATGTGTTTGAGATGAAGTGTCTAAGGAGTATGGCTGGTGTATCTCGAGGAGATAGGGTTAGGAACGAAGTGGTGAGGGAGAGAACGGGTGTAAGAAATGAGTTAGCGGCTAGAGTGGATATGAATGTGTTGAGGTGGTTTGGCCATGTTGAGAGAATGGAAAATGGTTTTCTGCTAAAGAAGGTGATGAATGCAAGAGTTGATGGGAGAAGTACAAGAGGAAGGCCAAGGTTTGGGTGGATGGATGGTGTGAAGAAAGCTCTGGGTGATAGGAGGATAGATGTGAGAGAGGAAAGAGAGCGTGCTAGAAATAGGAATGAATGGCGAGCGATTGTGACGCAGTTCCAGTAGGCCCTGCTGCTGCCTCCGGTGCCTTAGATGACCGCGGAGGTAGCAGCAGTAGGGGATTCAGCATTATGAAGCTTCATCTGTGGTGGAAATGTGGGAGGTTGAGCTGTGGCACCCTAGCAGTACCAGCTGAGCTCGGTTGAGTCCCTGATTAGGCTGAAGGAACATAGAGAGTAGAGGTCCCCTTTTTGTTTGGTTTCATTGTTGGTGTCGGCTACCCCCCAAAATTGGGGGAAGTGCCTTGGTATATGGATGGATTATCATTACTGTTATTCTGAATGATAAAATATTGTAATTACTATTTCTGTACAAAGATACCTGAAAAGATATAATCTTATTTTACCCTCTCAGTTTAGAAAAAATAATTGGTTATTATATCCTATTTATCTCTCAATCAGAATATAATTCTTCAGACTATTTTCTACTTAGAGAGAGTTCTTGTGAGTTCCAATAGAAAGATATTCTTGTAGAAGTATTTTGGTGTTAATTCTACCGTACACATTTCACACACACAGAAACATAGACACACGTACATATATGTATATATATTGTATATATATATATATATATATATATATATATATATATATATATATATATATATATATATATATATATGTATAATATAAATATATATATATATATATATATATATATATATTATATATAATATATATATGCATATATATATATATATATATATATATATATATATATAAATATATATCCATAAATATGTATATATGCGTATATATATATATATATATATATATATATATATATATATATATATATATATATATATATATATATATATATATATATATATATATATATATACATATACACACACGCATATACTGTATGTATATATATATATATATATATATATATATATATATATATATATATATATATATATATATATATATATATACACTGTATATATATAAATATATATATATATTTATATATATATACATATATATATATATATATATATATATATATATATATATATATATATATATATATATATATATATATATATATATTTGTGTGTGTGACAAGAGAAATGAACAAAGAGAGAGGATGAAAGTGAGTTTCTCAACAATCAGGGATGTAAATAAGAAATAAATACAAACACCCACACCCATAAATAGAGAGAGAGAGAGAGAGAGAGAGAGAGAGAGAGAGAGAGAGAGAGAGAGAGAGAGAGAGAGAGAGAGAGAGAATCTCATCAGTTCCACCTCAACTTAACAAAAAAAAACTGAAAACCTTCGCTTCATATACACTTGAATATTACAGAGATGAACCTTCCGCTCTATATCCATAACTTGACCTTTTGATATTAAAAAAAAAATGTCATCTATGAAACTGAATCATTGCCTTTCTTTAAAAGATATCCCGTCTGTAACTTGCTGACGTCAATGCATTGCGTAAGACATGTCATCTGTGATTGGTCGATTCTGTGCGAGAACATTGCATGAATGGTGAAAGAGGTAACTTGTGACTTCATAGATATATAGTGCGTGATTAGTGTATTTCGAAATGCTTTTGATTATCAGATTTCGTGTGAAAACGTATTGCATGAATTCACTTTCTCTGTGATCGTTCAATTTCATGTTTGAAAGGTTTTAAATGCGCTCATGAACGGTATAGGCCAGGGACAGTGACAATGCCCTAGAGACTGACTATATATATACAGGATTAGCACCCAAGCTAGGACCAGGGAGGGACAGGCAATGACTGTTGATGCCTCAGCAGCTAGATCTATGAGTTCTCCCAAAAACACCCCATCCTTAGCTCAAAAGGATGGTGAGGTTGCAGACACTATAAAAAACTATCGTGCTTGAGCGGGACTCGAAACCCATTCCAGGAGATCGCTAGGCTGGGACGGTAATAAATTTTCGAAAATAATTTCGTCTGTGACATATTTTGTATGTGATTGGGTGACTTCTTGTAACATCCATGTATTTCAAAGGTTATATTGTCTATAATTGGTTAATCAAGTGTGACGCCACATGATAGGTAGCATGTGATTGGCAGAGTCTGTGACGTCACATGATATGTAGCATGTGATTGGCAGATTTAATATGACGCTCTTGCCATCATAAGTTGAAATGTTTGTAATATACGGAATATCTTGCTTATAACATAAGTATTTCGAAATATATTGCCTGCCATTGGAAGATTCTTATTACAGCATAGCATAAGGCATTCTCCCACAGCCATTATATTCTTGCATTCATAAAAATACAATTACTGTAATTCGTTGATCTTATGTGATATAAGTGAAAATCTTTTTTCTGATTGGTTGATATAATAGATAACTTATCTGTAATTGCCTATATATCATGTGACGTCAGCAAGCACACAAAAATATTCACAAGAGAACAGTATTTCTATGGATATTCTATCATTCAACATCATCAGCCGTAGCAGACAGGCCTCCAAATGTCCTTCCACTGGCGTCTGTTTATGGTCTATCTATGCAAGCCCACCCCCGCAAACTTTCTCAGCTCGTCAATCCATCGCCTACTCTTCCTTCCCCTTCTTTTACAACTTTAAGGGACCCATTCTGTTATTCTTTAGGTCATTTTCATTCTACGTCCTGCCCATGGCCAATTCTTCCTCCTATATGTTAGAATATCCTCTACTTTAGTTTGCTCGCGTATCCATGTTGCTTTTTTTTTCTCTTAGAGTTATTTCCTCCACTTTTTTTCTTATTGCTATTTGAGTTATAACTAGCTTATGTAAGGCTTCAGAAAGGCTACATTGTGTGTGTATATATATATATATATATATATATATATATATATATATATATATATATATATATATATAATATATATATATATATATATATATATATATATATATAGGAACAGGGAGATATTGAATAGGTATACGTTTGGCAATGTCGTTACATATGGCTGGACAGAAATATATGTATATACAGTATATACATTTATATATTTAGCCAGACATCTGCTCTTTATTATATATGGGATATATGTCATAAATACAGCAGAGATAGCGAGAGAATCTACCTGTAGCTCTCTTTGAGGCCGATTGGTCCAAGTCTTCCTGTTTACCGTAATTCTACTCTGCGCTACGGTTCGAATCCATGGCCGGGTAGAATTACTTATCATAAAAGGAATTTTCTTTCGGTTTTGTGGTCCCATGAGAGAGTAAATTCGATATAAAAAGGTATATGAGTGTTATTTCGTTATATATGTATACATATATCCACAACAATAAATGCAGCTGTTTTCTAATTCACTGCAGGATAAAGGCCTCACACGTCTGGGCTTTGACCAATTTTCATTATCATGTTGGCTACTGGTGGGGGGGGGGGTGATAGTGGGAGATTTTCAGTCTAATAGCTCACAAGCAAATCTAGTAAGGGTGACATTGACCAGTACAGCTTTGCTGATCATAGTGGTACACAAACCCTTTCACCACTAAGAAAGAGATATATACAGTAGGTATAAATATATATCTATCTATCTATCTATCTATCTATCTATCTATCTATATATATATACATATATATATATGTGTGTATATATATATATATATATATATATATATATATATATATATATATATATATATATATATATATACATATATATATGTGTATATATACAGTATATATATATATATATATATATATATATATATATATATATATATATATATATATATATATATATATATATATATACATACATATACACACATATACATATATATGTATATATATATATATATATATATATATATATATATATATATATATATATATATATATATATATATATATATATATATATATATATATTTATTTATTTATTTATATATATAAGATGATTCCAGATTATTATTATTTTTATTATTATTATTATTATTATTATTATTATTATTATTATTACTTGCTAAGCTACAACCCTACGTGGAAAAGCAGGACGCTATAAGCCTTGGGGCCCCAACAGGGAAAATAGCCGAGTTTAAACTTCTGGTACTCCTCTCTTCTTTCAGGCAGTGACTAACGAGAGTCAACTACCAACTTTACAGTTAAAAAATCTCCTCATCTACTCCTACGCCTATAGATGCCAAAGGCCTCGGTTAGATTTTACCACTCGTCTCTATCATGAGCTTTTAATTCAATACTTCGCCATTTATCATCTACTTCGAGCTTCATAATTCTCAGCCATGTAGGCCTGGGTCTTTCAACTGTTCTAGTGCCTTGTGGATCCCAACTGAATGTTTCGTGAACTAATCTCTCTTGGGGAGTACGAGGAGCATGCCCAAACTATCTCCATCTACCCCTTAACATGATCTCATCCACATATGGCACACGAGCAATCTCTCTTATAGTTTCATTTCTAATCCTGTCCTGCCCTTGAACTCCGAATATCCTTCTGGGGGCTTTGTTCTCAAATCTACTAAATCAGTTTTAATTTCAGTGTGGCAATGAGCACCTGGTGATCACTACCAATATCCACGCCTCTATAGCTTCTTACATTTCTCTCTTCATTAATGGCAATGTGATCTATTTGATTTTTGTAATTACCTCATGGTGAAATTCGTTGAAGTCCATGTGTACTTGTGGATGTTCGTGTGTTGGAAAAGAGTACCTCCAGTGACAAGATTGTTTGCTGAAAAGAAATGTCATCCATTTTCATTTGCAGCTTCGCTAAGACCCTCGACACCCATCACATTCTCTATCCCCTGATTATTCCTTCCAACTTTGGCATTGAAGTCGCCAATCACAGTTTTCATGTCTCTCTCCAGGATCTCATCTATTACACTCTGCAGTTCTTCATAGTATTCACATTTCATTTCTTCAGATAAAAATGACACGATTAATTTTTCGTAAGAAAAGTGCCCCCTCTAACATTAACCTCGGTGCTCTTAATGGCAAGGCGAATATTCCTTTGACGAAAATAGGCTGCTAAGAATAGAAAGAAGTTATCAAACCCTTCCTGGAAAATGTCACCTCTTGATAAATGGACCCAGAGTGCATTTTCTACGACGTAGCATCCACAGACATTGATTAGGTAAGGACAATCAATATCGAGAGAGAGAGAGAGAGAGAGAGAGAGAGAGAGAGAGAGAGAGAGAGAGAGAGAGAGAGAGAGAGAGAGAGAGAGAGAGAGAGAGTACCCCTCCCCCCCCCAAAAAAAAACAGAACAAACAATGTCCCAATCAAAAGATTTCCTTTATCAAAACATAAATTGGCCACAGATAGAGCAATAAAACTACGACCAATTTTGCACAATTACGACATGTCCTTGAGCCTCGTGTCACTTTGGAGGGCAAGAGGACCAATTACAATAATTGGCGGCAATTGCAGTAATTGGCTCCCAATTACGTTACACCTGAAACATAACAAATAAATTGTATTATTGCCACTACTCTTCCCGTAGCTTTATTGGTCATCAATAGAAACATCAACCTTTGTAAAACAATATTTCTGAATTGAATTACGAGAGAGAGAGAGAGGAGAGAGAGAGGAGAGAGAGAGAGAGAGAGAGAGAGAGAGAGAGAGAGAGAGAGAGAGAGAGAGAGTTACGAATAATATCTCGAAAGGAAGCATATCAAAGAGGTTTTAAGAGCTTCAAATCATTACGATGTTAAAAGTATTATTATTATTATTATTATTATTATTATTATTTATTATTATTATTATTATTATTATTATTATCATTATTATTATTATTATTATTATTATTAATGTAATGGAATTGTGAATTCCGGTGAATTTGATGTATGGACACCATGATAATTAAAGTGTTTTGTTCTAGTGTGACGTCATATAAATTTAATGCGAGAAAAAGACATGCTACGCGTTAAGAGGGACCTGAGTTTTATAAAGTTATTAAAGTCATTTAGTTAATAAGGAATTCGTATAAAAACTGTGTTTTGTCGAGTGATTAGTAATAAATTTAGCTATTTCCTATAATATTATGAAAACGTAAAATTTTATTGTAAATATCCTTAGCGAGAAACATTTTGGAACTATGTATGGATAACGTTGCAGTATAAAAACTGGAACCAAAGGGGCCTATATAAGTAGGAGGTCGGTCGATGCAAACGGAGTCAGTCTGCTGACCACCTGTTTATGATATATAAGTTCCCTGATTACCATTACGAAACCTTCAACAAACAAACAATACAAAACTGAATACCATTTCAACATTTTATTTTGGAAATCGTTAGATGTAGCACTTGGGTATACCGAATGAAGACATTTCATCTCTCTATCACCGATAGTACAGCATTACTCTTAAACTCAAAACATAACATGATTACACATAATGCTTATAATTATTTTGAAATTTTACATTCATAATAAGCTGAACAGATACTAAATATTTTCATATAAAAATTATCGATGTCTACTGTTCGGTTACCCAAAGCTGAATGACAACTTTACTGCTTAACAACACGAAAAGAACTTGAAACGCCACCTGGCGGTTACTTCATTACAAACAAGGGAAAATAATTTTCTTCTAATTCGTTCCTCAAACACAGAAAATTATATTTCCCTGATTACCATTACGAAACCTTCAACAAACAAACAATACAAACTGAATACCATTTCAACATTTTATTTTGGAAATCGTTAGATGTAGCACTTGGGTATACCGAATGAACGATAAAGAACGGGACATTCCCACACCGTAATCTTATAATTAATATTACTATATACCTAATAACTAATCTGTTCAGCTTATATATTAAACTTATTAGTCCAAATTACATACAATTAAAGACCCAATGTTAATGAAACAGATAATCTTTCTTGTAAAGTGTCTTTCACATATCCATCTTTGGCTGAATCACAGCCAACGTCCATGACGTTTGAACAGTCTGTCTTTTACACCTCTATTAGCAGCACATGAAGCTCCACCAGATCTTAAGGAATGTAAACAATATTTCTTAATATCACTGACATATGGAGCTAGTGCTCTTAAAAACTCGTCACGTAAGTTTGTGTAGGACATCTGCTTGTTACACTGTCTCACTGTATAACCATTTTGGGTTTTACCCAAATTACAGAATAGAAAATCACTGGGCTTTAATTTAGCCCATTCTATCAGTTTTTTCGAATTGTCCACAGGACAAACATGTTCCAGTTCTTGCTAATGTAATCCATGCTCCATCTCTATATTTATCAGTCTTACTTGTTTCTACAAATATACTCATATAAGTTTCAAAAAACATAATATCAGATACCTTGATATTAAGGAGTTCAGAACTGCGCATGAAACCTGCAAATGCTAACAAACACGCACAGATGATACGTTGACTTCAGATTATAATCTTCATAAATCCTGTTGTACACTTTAGGCAAAATACCTACTGTTACAGGCTCCTTTTTAACAACTGGTTTGGATAAAATTATTTTTCCTGCTTCCAAAACATTACACACTAATTTAGAATCTGTTGGCGACTTAAAATCATACAATTCATGAAACCATTTGATAGCATAAAAAGCCGAAATAACTGAAGCAGGACTTGAAGCACATTGAATTAAAGAACACAAGTAAATAGCTACAGTAAATGCCATAGCAGGCAAAATATCCTCTCTGCCTAACCCACTGTTCAAAGCCCATTTATTCCAACGAATGAAACTGTTTTCGTATTTCCGACTTATACTGACGGCTCTGGACTTTTGTAGTAGATCCGGGAGAAGGTCCACCTTGCCCGCCGAGACTTCTGGTAACGCTTCAATGTCTACTTTGTGAGCCTGAAAAAACAGATGCATAAACCAAGAATCAATTAAAATGATCTGATATTACGACATGAACATACATCAATGAAACAATTACACTCTACACGATAACCAAATATAATGCATCGTAATACATGTAAAACTGACTATATCTCTTATACAATTCATAACATCCAGTCCTGGCAAAACCACCATACTATATAGTGAAGTCGCTTTGAGTATCGACATGTATACTCATGCATAACAATCTAATATCAACTCATCAAATAGCTCTGAGTATCGACAGGTATACTCATGTACAGCCATGAAATATCAACTCATCAAATAACTCTGAGTATCGAGAGGTATACTCATGTACAGCAATGAAATATCAACTCATCAAATAACTCTGAGTATCGACAAGTATACTCATGTACAGTAATGAAATATCAACTCATCAAATAGCCCTGAGTATCGACAGGTATACTCATGTACAGCAATGAAATATCAACTCATCAAATAGCTCTGAGTATCGACAGGTATACTCATGCACAGCAATGAAATATCAACTCATCAAATAACTCTGAGTATCGACAGGTATACTCATGTACAGCAATGAAATATCAACTCATCAAATAGCCCTGAGTATCGACAGGTATACTCATGTACAGCAATGAAATATCAACTCATCAAATAACTGAGTATCGACAGGTATACTCATGTACAGCAATGAAATATCAACTCATCAAATAGCCCTGAGTATCGACAGGTATACTCATGTACAGCAATGAAATATCAACTCATCAAATAGCCCTGAGTATCGACAGGTATATTCATGTAAAACAATATCAACTCTTGGCGATGCCGCCTTCTTTAGCGATGCCGCTTTCGTATACAATAGGCAAAACTGCCTCAAGCTATATAATATACAGCTTCTCAATCTACTGTAAAACAAACAGTACATGTATAGTTACTACATGTACAACTACCCCGTTTACTCAAATGTTTGTCAAGGGAGAAAAGCCAATAAAATATTAGTTAGCACTCCAATCTAACGTTGTCTCCCTTTAAAATCAATAAACATAGCTAACATTCTAACTTCAGATCAACATTTCCGAAAATTCCCTTTCCAATTTTGCACTTCACATAATAAGTTCTACTCGTAGGCAAATCTATCCAGTCAATCACATTTACAATGAAATTGCCATTAGGGCAAATTAATAGCCAAAATACTGCGGAATTCCAATATGGCAAAACTAATACACCTCGCGCTCTGTCCACTTCCATTTTACGAATGACTCCGATATCTAACAGACTTAAGAACTTTAGTAAAGATGTACCGCCGCTTTCAAAAATATCTAAAGATAATCCATTATAAAAACTTTTCAAATTTTTTCTTCAATGAGAAAGATATTGGCAACGTTTTAATAGATTTCTATGTGATAAGCAGACTGTAGACTGATTAAATCCTTAAAAAGTTTGTAATAAAAAAACAGCCTTTGCTTACCATTTCCATTCTTGGCCACCGTCAAAGGAATGATTTCTTAGTTTCTCTGATACCAGTGTCACCCATTCTCTTTTAATAAATTCTGATTCGTCCCTTGCTGACCTATTGTTACCCAATCCAACAACCACAGTAACGGTTTTGAAATGGAATTTTGTGATCGCCCTTTTAGACGTCAATGACTATCTTACCGGACCCAATCTAATTCTGTTCAATGTATTGTGAATAACAACAACCAACAGGCGATTAAAAACAAAATAAAATAAACACAAAGTTCCAATTTCCTTATAACAACTGCAAAGTATACAAAATAAAAACAGCTATATTTTCACTTATCTTTTCGACGTCTTTCTTGGGACATTCCCGGCTCCAATGTCCCTTCTTGGCCTTCATTAAGCTCTAGACCTCTTCCATCAAAATTGATATGAATCCACAGACTTTCCCTCGATCTTCAACTAGCCCATCGCCTCTCCATTTTGCTATAAGAGGCCTCGTGACTATGGTGAAAACTGAACAAGCACTAGACAGGCCAAATGGTAACACCAGAAACTTGTAATAAAAAGGTATTGCCTAACTTATCAGTCCAAGAGAAACCTAAATACTTAGTATGAGGTTTATAAATTTCCATAAAGTGATATGCACTTGTCAAATCGAATTTAATCATAAACACCCCCCCCCCCTTTTTTTTTAATAAGCTAGAACAACCTTTAAATCTTCATAATTTACAGATTGCTTCCAAATGTGCTTATTGACTACACGTAAATCCAAAATGAGCTTTTTCTTTCCTGAATTCTGCACGGAAACAGACAGAGGATTAACTACATAAAGCTTTTCTAAGCACTTTTCAATTAAGTTTCTGTCTAACAAATCTTGTATAGCTTCGCTAACAAATTCCTGTTCTAACGACGCCGACCTATTATTCTTATTATAAGAAGTTGGAGGGTTGGTCAATAATGGAAGCTTATAACCATTCTGAATAATGTCTAATACAAAACTGTTTGCCCCTAAATCTTTTCGAAATTGCAAATTTTTCTAAGTTTACCTCGGACTATAATATGTTCCTGTCCGTTTATACTCATAAAAATCATGCGTAAATCTATCAAGATCAAAGAAATACTCATCTTTTAACAACTGGTTGTTATCGCCCAACTTGGTGCATGGATTACTTTCCGCTCTGCATTTGGTTTCCTGGTACGGGGGAAGACGCGGCCCGAACAACGTGGGGGCAGTTTCTCCGGAGGTGTGAGCTTTTTCCACAGGCAAAACGGTGCTCCTGGGGTGAAGACAGCGTTGCCGTAACTGTAGTAGCCACGAAAAAGTTTACCCCTTCCAGCCGCTGGTCTGAGTAAGTGAGCTTGAACTCCAGGGTTGACTAGTAAGAGGAACACCGCTAAAACCTTAGCTAAACCATACGGTGTGCTGATGGAACCTCGACCACGGGAGCTGCTGAGCTTCCGCTTGATCGCCCGGTTCTCTGCCTTGATATGGGATTCATCTTCCGAATCACTAGCTACCGGATTCATTTCATATTGGCGTACAGTCTCCCAACCGCCGGTTGAGGAGTCTGCAATACGAATTAACTTGTTCCTCTTTTTTATGCTATCTAAAGCCTCGTTGCACAATTCTCTTGTATAGTCCGGTTTTTTATTGTCCACAGACCACAATATCTGAGTTAGAATGTCACTCACACCGGAATTAAATTCGTGCTGAAGTTTATTTCCTTGATATTTCCATTTTATTTCCTGTGCTGACTTAAGCCTTTTAACATCACAAGCTACATTATCCGAAGCACCCTTAAATTCATCACGTAATGCTTGCACCTCGGCTCTTTGCTGCCTTATTTCAGAAAATAAATCACCCAATGTCAAACCCTGCTCCACGTGTCTAGGCGAATTTTCCGCCATTAGTCAAAAAAGCGCTTAAAAATTTTGGATGTCTACTGTTCGGTTACCCAAAGCTGAATGACAACTTTACTGCTTAACAACACGAAAACAACTTGAAACGCCACCTGGCGGTTACTTCATTACAAACAAGGGAAAATAATTTTCTTTTAATTCGTTCCTCAAACACAGAAAATTATATTTCCCCTAACTTCCTTAATGTGAAACTCGTTATTATGTAGTAGGTTGGCCAAGGCACCAGCTACCCGTTGGGATACTACCGCTAGAGTTGTGGGGTCTTTGACTGGCCGGGCTGTACTACATGGGATCCTTCTCTCTGGTTACGGTTCACTTTCCCTTTGTCATGACATACACCCAATATTCTGGACTATTCTTTACAGATTCTACCCTGTCATCATACACCTGACAACACTGATATTACCAAACAATTCTTCTTCACCTAAGGGCTTATCTACTGACTTGTAATTGTTCAGTGGCCACTTTCCTCTTGGCAAGAATAGAAGAGACTCTTTAGATATGGTAAGCAGCTCTTCTACGAGGAGGACACTCCAAAATCAAACCATTGTTCTCTAGTCTTGGGTAGTGTCATAGCCTATGTACCATGGCCTTCCACACTCTTAGAGTTCTCTTGCTCGAGGGTACACTCGGGCCCACTATTCTATCTTATTTTGCTTCCTCTTGGTTTGTTACAGTTTATATAGGAAGTATTTATTTTAATGTTGTTACTGTTTTTCAAATATTTTATTTCCTTTCCTCACTGGGCTACATTCCTTGTTGAACCCCATGGGCTTATAGCACCCTGCTTTTCCAACTCGGATTGTAGCTTGGCAAGTAATAATAATAATAATAATAATAATAATAATAATAATAATAATAATAATAGATGCTCCTGTAACCCAGTCTATCGCAAAGCCTATCCATTTTCATGACATGGTTTGAACGTCATGTTAAGTATCAATCTCTTGATAAAAACCAACTGTATAATATTGACCAATGCTCATTTCATTAAGCAGCACCTAAGTGTCTTTTATATTTCTGTAATTGAATATTACTATTGAGATTTCTCTGGATTTAGTAGTGACTGCTGTAACGTCGGAAGTGTAATAATCTGTTGATCAAAACCAACTGTGTGAAAGCTGCGCGTCAATGTCCTTTGTGTATTATTGAGATTTCAATGCATTCATTACAGGCGAGTGTAGATCGAGATGTAAAGATCTAGACTATAAAATATGTAAAGTATTTTGTGTAAAGTAAAACCTGTTTGATACCAATTTACTGCAGTATTGATTGAATAAGATATGTAATAAAACCTGCTTGACAATAATTTATTGCAATAAATGATAATTTATAAAATTGCAAATTCTCTTTTGATATGTATTATAACTTACTTTTATAAGTGATTTGTATTATTTATACATTTGCCTTTTTTTTGGTATACAATATCGAGTCTGGTTATTATTATTCTTAACAGTATTTCAAGTCTTAGACCTAAAGCACTCTAAGCTAAAGCATTTCATTATTTTATTTTCTGGTACTTAAAAACAATCAAATATAATCTTCTAACAGAGATGTTTGAGAAACCTTCCCATAACTAATTCAAATGGTAGTAATGAATAATTCAATAAAGTCATATTCCGGCTTCTCTGTCTTTGTCCTGTCCCCACGAGGGGAAGCTAAGGTCATCTCAACTTTCCACTCACCTAGCTTAAGGCTTATTTTCTTGGTAAGAATGGCTAGACAAACGTCTCAGTACAATGTTGGCATAAGGGTTGGTCCTGCGTTCATGCTTCAGTTAATTGGGAATAGAGCTTCGACCGTATGGAGTCGTTAAATAAAGGCAGATTTTCTTTGCATCTCCGAAAACATGTGCAGAAGAGTCAGTCACCTTTTGCACCCCTTTTAACAGGGTGTCTTTACCTAAGCATCTTTACAAACATAGGAAAAAAGGGAAATCGTTGCTATGACCTGTAGGGATAAGATTTACTCTTTTCTTAGTTCATCCCCAGAGTTAACATCTAACCAAATCAAGCTCTATGAACTCTTTTTCCACAAAGCACCGATAAAACAACAATATCTAACCCTTACGCCTCTTCTGCATATGGCAACCAACCATCCTCCATGAAAGAGTGACATAACTTTATCAACAACAAACCTTATGAACGAGGACATAAGACCCATTCTCCTTCCAAACACTCTCCCGTCTACCTAAACCAGCTGAAATTTAAGTAATTCTGTCAAGGTATATAAATAAAAGCCTCTTCCTAGCTTTCTTAGCAGGAATAGGGAAAGACCCGTGGGATTCTAAGGGTAAAAAGAAGGAAAATTAAAAAAAGAGGTTTATAATAAGGTGCTAAATATTTGATGCATTGAATGACCCGCTCTACTCATATCTAATTAAGACTCACTGTCAGGAGAGAGAGAGAGAGAGAGAGAGAGAGAGAGAGAGAGAGAGAGACAGAGAGAGAATCTTACAACTTCCTTGCTTCGAGTTTTGATGTACGTTATTATTATTATTATTATTATTATTATTATTATTATTATTATTACTTTCTAAGCTACAACCATAGTTGGAAAAGCAGGATGCTATAAGTCCAGGGGCTCCAACCGGGAAAATAGCACAGTGAGAAAAGGAAACAAGGAAAAATAAAATATCTTATGAAGAGTACCAACATTAAAATCAATATCTCTTACATAAACTATATAAACTTTAACAAAACAAGAGGAAGACAAATAAGATAGAATAGTGTGCCCGACTGTACCCTCAATCAAGAGAACTCAACTCATGACAGTGGAAGACCATGGTACAGAGGCTATGGCACTACCCAACAATGGTTTAATTTTGGAGTGTCCTTCTCCTAGAAGAGCTGTTTAGCAAAGCTAAAGAGTCTCTTCTACCCATACCAAGAGGAAAGTGGCCACTGAACAATTAAAATGCAGTAGTTAACCCCTTGGGTGAAGAAGAATTGTTTAGTAATCTCAATGTTGTCAGGTGAATGAGGAAAGAGTAGAATATGTAAAAAAACATGCCAGACTACTCATTGTATGTTTAAGCATAGGGGAAATGAACCGTAACCAGAAAGAAGGATCCAATGTAGCACTGTGTGGCCAGACTAAATATGCCATAACTCTCTAGTGGTAGTACCTCAATGGGTGGCTGGTGCCATGGCCAACCTACTACCTATATATATATATATATATATATATATATATATATATATATATATATATATATATATATATATATATATATATATATATATATATATACATATATATATATATTTATATATATATATGTATATATATATATATATATATATATATATATATATATATATATATATATATATATATATATATATATAAATTTTATAAATAGTAAAATAACGAATAAAACCTAACAGTTTGGGAACTACTGTTTTCTTCTCCAGACGTATGTCAAGATAAGAACTACAAAACAAGCACCTATATAGCCTACCCCTGAAAGATTTATAAGAAGACAGTCCATATCGATGCGACTGATACACAACTGAGGTATTATTCTTTAAGTAAATAATTTTTTACTGATCCCGGTGTATTCTACCATCTGACCTTTCAACAAACAGCTTCTGCAAGTCATGAGTGACAAACTTCAATACAATGATTTAAGTTATAGGTGATTGAAGATAGCTTAATTTTGTCGTCTGTACCCCGGAATTATTCTTGGTAAAAGAGATTTTACTA
>NC_090749.1:67009332-67011832 GCF_036898095.1 Palaemon carinicauda
CCGAATTTTTACATGGTTTATTGGTGATCAAAAGTCCAGGAATTCCTGTTTTTGTTTTTTCCTCTGGTATTTCAGGCTTATAGAGGAAAAAAGTGTTTTATATAATACTGATAACAATAATAATTTACATATCTATCTATCTACTATGATGCTTACTCCAATTTTGTGAGGTAACAGTAAAAAAACAAAAGTAAAAGGTACGTTTTTTTTTTCTCACCGTTCTCCCTCGCCTGACGAGGTGTACTCACCCGTGTTGGGTTTAAAGGTTTAAAGGTCGCTCATGAATGGCATAGACAAGGGACAGTAACATTGCCTAGCACTCAGAACAATGCCCTAGAGCAGAGGTTCTCAATGGGGGTGAAATTCACCCCCAGGGGTGAATTTTGGGCTTTCAGGGGGTGAATTGAGACCGAAGTAAGTTTATGGGTGAGGAGAGCAATTATAGGCTTTAGCGTAACTGGCCTGTCACGTGGGCTTGCATTATATCATGTGCTGGCCCAGGAAAAATGGATTAGACAGTAATATTAAAGTGACCACCCAAGTTAATCGTAGGATTGTAAAAGGTACTGAAGAAGAGACAGATGGCTAGGGAATTAAGTAGGGTCCCAAGAAAATTACTTGGCAATTCCAAGGTTGGGAACTCCTGGACTATAAATAACTGAGAAGCTAATATCAAGGATCAAGTTGTGCAGGAGATAAAGTCTTCAGCATTTAGCTTGTTTTCAATTCAACTTGATGAATCCACTGATGTGGCATCATGTTCCCAGTTGATGGTGTTTGCAAGGTATGTTCACTCAGGTTCATTTAAAGAGGAGTTTTCTTTTATTCTCCTCTTGAACTAATTACCAAGGCCTCTGATATTTTGGAGGTTTCATCTTTTTTTGAATCAGAAAATCTTTCGTGGGACAATATCAGTGGGTGTTGTACAGATGGAGCACCAGCTATGTTAGGGACAAAATCCGAATTCCAAGTATGTGTGAAAAAGCGAGCTCCAAAAGTGAAAGGCATTCATTGTATGAGCCATCGTCAGACACTAGCCTCAAAAATACTTCCTGCTCCGCTAGAGAAGGTTTTGGATCAAACAATTAAAATGGTAAATTTCGTCAAAGGAGGGGCTCTCAACTCACGTCTTTTCAAGCAGTTATGTACTGATATGGATGCAACCCATCATTCGCTTCTTTTTCACAAAAATGTTCGTTGGCGTTCAAGAGGAAATGTAACTGAGCGAGTATTTGAGCTCAGAGATGAGCTCAAATTGTTTATTGAAGTGCAAGGTAAAACAGAATTTCCTGCCTGGCTGAGTGATGAGGAATGGATCATGCGTCTTGCCTATTTTGTTGATATAATTGAGCAACTGAATAAACTGAATCTTCAGATGCAAGGAAGGAATACAGACATTATAGAATTCGTAGATGCCTTGGAAGCTTTCATGAGCAAGCCTGAAAATTAGAAGAAAAGGGTAAATGCAGAAAATGTAGTAATGTTTGAGAAACTGTCATCCATTCTTGATGTTTGTGGTGAAGACAAGGTGCTTCCACAATTTGCAAAAAATGAAATTTTGTAGCATTTAACAGCACTGGAAAATGAATTCAGACGATATTTTCACGAACTTAGTGATGATGAGTTGGATTTAGTCAGAAATCCCTTCTAACTGTCGGTTGAAAAAGTTCCTGATGATTGTCAAGATGAGTTTTGGAGTTAAAAAGTGATTCGGGTGTAAGAGATATGTTCGATGAGAAATCAATAACAAAATTTTGGCCTCTGATGTGCGATTCCTACCCAAAAGTGGCTGAAATGGCTATCCGTGTATTGCTTCCATTTGTATCGACATCTTTGTGAGTCAGGCTTTTCAACTCTGTTACAAATTAAAACGAAGCATAGAGGTAGAAAATGACCTGGGTTGTGCTCTTTCAAGCACTCATCCGCGTATCCCAGAATTGGCTAAGAAAAAAACAATCAGGTTTCGTCAATCGATGAAATGTAATCTTCTGAATAAAAATAATTACATATTTAAAATATCTTGTTGCCCTATCGAACTTTCTGTTTGTTGCATCAGCTTCAGTTTGGCCTGTTAAATAGTTCTTATAAATTAAAAAAAGACTATTTTACTTTCATTCACGTTTTATATATCCATCGATATCTTCATATAATCTATAATATACCATTATAAAAATAATCCAAGTAAAGCTTTAAATGTACAATACCGTTTGAAAAATAGAAAATAAAAGGATTTTTAGTAATATTTGCATATTATGTACAGTGCACTTTTTGAGACAGACAAATTTGGAAAAGACGGAAAGCGGGGGTGGGGGGGGGGGAATGACATCATTGCAAATGGTGAAAGGGGTGCATGGGCCAAGAAGGTTGAGAACCCCTGCCCTAGAGATTGATCATATATCCATATGATCAGCGCCCAGGCCTCGTCTCCACCGAAGGTAGGGCAAGGCAATGGCTGCTGATGACTACGTAAACTTCTTCAAGGTACAAAGTAAACTATGAA
>NC_090749.1:67014332-67019332 GCF_036898095.1 Palaemon carinicauda
TACCAAGCGCTTTCGTGTACTACGTAAACTTCTTCAAGGTACAAAGTAAACCATGAAATAAAATCATACCGAGAAAATGAACCTAACAAAACTGAAATGAAAGCCACAAGCAAGAAAAGCATTATCAATGTGTGTACGTAATTATATTAGTCATTAAGAATAAATAAACAATTGTCGTTATATAATTAAATGCAAGTAATGTAAAAATCATTGAACTAAATGTTTACATTGTATTTCCTTACAAGTTCATGAACAAGATACATGTCTAGTTTAAAGAGACCAGAACTAAAGTATGGAATTGTGTTAGTAAAATATTTAATTAAAACAGATTCAATAATATCTTGTTTTACAATATTTTTTAAAGAATACAATCTCTTAAGAGTTTTTCTAGTCAATGCAATGGTTAAAATAATTAATAGGGACATACAGCGCACTTGATATTTGTCTTGTCCTAACTTCAAAGCGATGTCGTTCTATATATATATATATATATATATATATATATATATATATATATATATATATATATATATATATATATATATATATATATATATATATATATATATATATATATATATATATATATATATATATATATGTATGTATTTATATATATATATTTACATATATATATTTTTATATATATATATATATATATATATATATATATATATATATATATGTATATATATATATATATATATATATATATGTGTGTGTGCGTGTATTCATATATATATATATATATATATATATATATATATATATATATATATATATATATATATATATATATATATATATAAATATATATATATACATATATATATATATATATATATATATATATATATATATATATATATATATATATATATATATATATATATATATATATACATGTGTGTGTGTGTGTGTGTATATAATCTCCTCTTACGCCTATCCTGAACTTTCAGATCAATCCTTCTCCATTCCTCATCTCCTACCTCAGATTTCATAATCCTCAGCCATGTAGACCTGGGTCTTCGAACTCTTCTAGTGCCTTGTGAATCCCAGACACTAGTATTTTATTATATAGGCTAGATAACTCTGTTTAAATTTATTTTCCCATCGGTTTTGCATTTTACGTTTCCTCAATTAGTTCATTTCACCATTTTCTTTCGGTATAGTTTTTCCTTTTTAGCATAACGCCTTTCTCAGTATTGGCTAATTGTTCATTATCCGCGGGCTACCTTTTTAGTGGTTAATGTTAGGACATTTTCCTGCATTAGAAGTGTCAGGGGGCTTGACGAGATTATGGTGAGCCCTCTGTGTAACTGTGTATAGTGCCCAATGATTTCGAAGTGTTTTGCACTGTAAGATCATCGGCCATCCTCTAATCATCAAAGTGGTGGTATTAGTATTACTTGCCAAGCTACAACCCTAGTTGGAAAAGCAGGATGCTATAAGCCCAAGGTGTCCAACAGGGAAAATAGCCCAATTAGGAAAGAAAAAAGGAAATTACCAGATAATCATTTAATAATTAAAATAAGATATTTTGAAACACAGTAAGAACCTTAAAGTAAATATTTCATATATAAATCATTAAAAAAACTAGAGGAAGAGAAATGAGATAGAATCGTGTACCCGAGTGTACCTTCCAGCAAAATAACTCTAACCCAAGAAGCTATAGCATTGTGGTGACCAATGACTTTAAATTATTATTATTATTATTATTATTGTTATTATTATTATTATTATTATTATTATTATTATTATTGTTGTTGTTGTTGTTTTCACTAGATGTGCTGCAAATAGGGTATTTAATTAATCATCCATATCCTCAGATAGAAATATTAATACCATAATTCTTTCCCACATCTTTTTTTTTCAAATTCCCTCATTAATCATATCTTATCATCTAATATTCCTTTCCCCCAACTTCCGAGCTTTGGATTTTTTTCTCACTTCTCATTTCCCTTAGACCCTTCCTCTATTCTCTTCCATTTCTATCTTTTCTATGCTGGGTTATGCTTGCACACAAGTCTGCCATATCCATTGATCTTTTTCATTGATATTTGATTACAATAAAAAATGACGAAGGATTCCTCTGTCCTCTTTATCCGTGAATTTAACCGTGATTTTATCCACGAATTTATCCACGATTTTATCCGCGAAATTATCCGCGAAAATACGAACACCTTTGCATACAGCGAGGGGCTCCAGAGAACGGTCCTCTTCTCTTTTTTTAAAAATAGATTTTTTTTCCTTCTCAATAGACTCTGGGAATTTATTGCGAGCGAATAGGATTCCGGTCGAATTCCTGCGACTTTGGAGTGAACTATATTATTCGACCAGGAATAGCTCGGAGGGAGAAAAGGTGGGAACTGGGAGGGAGAGGAAATATGTAGGTGTTGTTTAAAATTGCATTTTTTGCAAATGAAGAGGTGAAAACACCTTTTTGGTCTGAAAATGCAGTAACATGTAAAGAAATCCACTCTATATAGTAAAGAGTAAGGACCTGGGTGTATATATATATATATATATATATATATATATATATATATATATATATATATATATATATATATATATATATATATATATATATGTATGTATATATATATATATTCTTTCCGATCATACTGGGTGGCATCAGACGTATAACTACTTAGTTTCTCTTGTTTTGCAGTTATGGGGAGAGGGAGTACTCATACCCTGGTGAGAGAGGGTACCCCGAGTGGTACACTCGTAAACCACAACTTCCGTGTTATAGTTAGAAAACAGGGAGGGGGTGGGCAGGGTTGAATCTGTGGGTCTGCATACCTATCTAAATATTCAGCGGTCCTTTTTTATCATCTTCATTGAAGGTAATGTACTCGGGCTTCTTTTATTATTATGATTATTATTATTATTATTATTATTATTATTTTTACTTGCTAAGCTACAAACTTAGTTGGGAAAGCAGGATGCTATAAGCTCAGTGGTTCCAACAGTGAAAACAGGCCAGTAAGGAAAGGAAACAAGGAAACTTCAAGAAAAGTAATTAACAATTATAATCTTTTAAGAGCAGTAACATTATTAAAATAAATATTTCTCATATAAACTATAAAACTTTAAAAACCAAGAGAAAGAGGAATAAGATAGAACAGTGTGCCTGTGTGTACCCTCAAGCAAGGGAACTCTACCCCAAGACAATGAAAGATCATGGTAGAGAGGCTATGGCACTACCCAACAATAGACAACAATGGTTTGATTATGGAGTGTCCTTCTCCTAGAAGAGCTGCTTACTATAGCTAAAGAGTGACCACCGAACAGTTACAGTACAATAGTTAACCCCTCGGGTGAATAAGAATTGTTTGGTAATCACAGTGTTCTCGGGTGCATGAGGACAGAGGGGAATATGTAAAGAGTAGGCCAGATGTGTAAATGAAACAGAAAAGTATAGAAAGAAAACATGGCGAGGTTATATTTATTATGGTGGAGATAGACCCGAAGAAGGTGAATAAGGGTTAGGAAAATCAAATTGAATTCATAAGCTTGATAATAGAGGGAAGGAAGTACTCTCTCTCTCTCTCTCTCTCTCTCTCTCTCTCTCTCTCTCTCTCTCTCTCTCTCTCTCTCTCTCTCTCTCTCTCTATATATATATATATATATATATATATATATATATATATATATATATATGTTACACCCAATCTGTGAAATTGCCCATTTCATGAATTTGGCTAACCACTTGTCCATTTCATGAAGTCAGCAAACCACTTGCCCTATTCATGAAATGGGCAAGTGGTTAGCCCATTTCATGAAATGGTCAGATTCATGCGTGAATCTTAAAATTTGTTCTAAACGAGTTGTTAAACCAGAAAAGGTTATTTTAAAGTCTTTTATTAAGTGATGTAATACAAACACTTTTAACATAATATATGGTGGCATTTTCAAAGTATAACCCTTTCAAGCTTTAGTCATGGAAGAAGAAATAGCAAGTTGTGCTACCTTGTGGTCTACTGAATATGAGAAGACTGTAATTGCCATTTTGAAGAGAGGAAAGACTAGACAGACGCTTAAAAGAGAACACTACCACATCTTGCAAACTTTTCAGATTGCCTCCTTTGGTGAAATAGAAACAGTTAAAAAGAAGAATGGAAAATATATGGCAACTAAAGAATCAGTCATAGGAATTATCCAACAAGCCCACATTAACACCGGTCATGGTGGCGATAAGAAGACCTACAAGGAGGTGTGTGAAAAATATGGAAATATTCCAATATCAATTGTGTCACTATATATCGTGCATTGTGAGCGCTTTGTTGAAAAGCGTCGCAGAAAAGAAACGGCAGCAGGAGTTGTGGTCAGACCACTGTCCGTAAGAGATCTCAGTGAAAGAGGACAAGTAGATCTGGTCGACATGCAGACTATGAAGGATGGAAGTTATCGCTTTATTCTGCACTATATGGAGTATCTAACGAAGTTTCATGTAACTCGTCCCCTGAAATCAAAGATAGCAGCTGAGGTTGCCAATGAACTTCTTTTCATCTTCTTGGATATAGGTGCACCACACATCCTTCAGTCTGACAATGGACGTGAATTTACAGCTGAAGTGATCCAAGAACTAACCTCACTATGGCCTGAACACATCGTAGTAAATGGGCGTCCTCGGCATCCCCAGAGTCTGGGATCTATTGAAAGAGGTAATGGGGATATGAAACTCAAGCTCATGGCATGGATAAGAGACAATAATTGTGCTAAATGGAGTTATGGTGTCCGTTTTGTTCAGTAGGCCATGAACAGTTCATATCATGAGGCAATCAAGATGACTCCCTATCAAGCGCTCACTGGCAACCAGCCAAGATGTTGTCTTAGGTCAAATTTAGAAGATGCATTCGTCAGCAAAATATCGTCTAGTATTGAAGAAGAACGTGAAAGGCTTCCACTTACCGGAGATTCAGCTCGGGATGACCTAATATCAGTAGACCCTGAATTTGAACGTGAACCACATCCAGTTGCAGACTCTCAGC
>NC_090749.1:67024332-67026832 GCF_036898095.1 Palaemon carinicauda
TTTAACAAAACAAAATGAGAAATTAGATAAAATAGTGTGCCGGAGTGTACCATCGAGCAATAGAACTCTAGCCCAAGACAGTGGAAGACCATGGTATAGAGGCTATGGCACTACCCAAAACTAGAGAACAATAGTTTGGATTTATTACTTCAATTGAATCATTTATTTCCCCAAATTAACAGCCGTTGTTGAACTCCATTGAATAACACTTAGAATCACTGAATATCGATCACCTATATACATACTTTAAGAATTCATTATGAAATCACTCAATACATTCATAGGTTAAGCTACGTTTTCCAGTAGACCTTTGCTGGATCGTAAATAGATAATTGAAATTCCACTAGGCATTGTTTTTTTAAAATGGATTTAAAGTGATTGTAGTTTGTATTCTATTTCTATTCAAACCTCTGGATCGTAAATCTTAGTTTGAGGTTTGTTTTGTTAGAGGCGAACGAGCGGTTGGATTTCACTCTAGGTTTAGAAAGACTCAAAGTCTAACTGATCAGAAACCTAATAGACCAGAGGTTCTGGTACCCTTGACAGTGAGGCATTTGTTGACTGAATGCCTCCCTTTTAGCACCTAAAGAGATAGACTTCTGTTTGAGGCTCGATGTGAGGATGGCCGGTTCATCCTTGCCAAAATTCTTGGGAAGGATATATTGTACTATGCTAGCGATATTTTTAGATTGATTTCAGAATCAGGTCTTGTGTAAGCTTTTCAATTTTTGTAAGGTCATCTTTGCTTTTATAGTTTTAAATTCAATTTGCTTTTGTTCTTTATTAATAACAAACGATGTCGGCTTCAATTGCCTTTGATGTCAGGATACCAGAATACTCTTAATCAGTCCATCAATAGGCGTGTTCCTGTGTGTGGTCCCTTCCACCACCTCTGACATCTCGCTTCTTTAGAGCGAGGTGTGCCAGGAATTCTTGTCCCCAACTGTACATCTGAATAGGTATATTAAGATATTTTTTCTTGTATGACAGAGATTGTATCCCATATATATTAAAGAATACGCGTCAGGCTATATATATGTACACATACACACACACACACACACACACACACACACACACACATATATATATATATATATATATATATATACAGTATATATATATATATATATATATATATATATATATGTGTGTGTGTGTATATATATATATATATATATATATATATATATATATATATATATATATATATATATGTGTGTGTGTGTGTGTGTGTGTGTGTGTGTAGATGGTAACACTCTGCTTTCCCCACACCTCGGGTAGAGGGGAGAGGGAGTATTCATTCCCTGGTGAGAAGGTTTACGTTTACGTACATATCTATCAAATATTTAGCCGTCCTTTTTGATGGATCTCGTTCACTAGTATTCTGAATATTTATTGTCAGAATCCCAGGAGGATTGTTTGAAGTACAACGGAAAATTTATATTTTTTTAGTTCTGATGTCCAGCAAGTATTCTAGATGCAGAAATTCAATGCAGCAGATATTTAGTCCCGCTCAAACTCGTTAGTTTCTTGGTCACTGCAATCTCATCATCATTTTGAGGTAAGGATGAGGGGGTTTGGGGGAGCCTATAGGTCTATCTGCTGAGTCAGCAGCAGCCATTGCCTGGCTCTCCTTGGTCCTATCTTTTGTGGAGAGTGGGCTTGGGAGCTGACCATATGTATATATGTTCAGTCTCTAGGGCATTGCCCTGCTTACTAAGGCAAAGTCACTGTCCCTTGCCTCTTCCATTCATGAGCGACCTTTAAACTTTTAAAGCTTTAAATGTCTGAAGTACAGATAAACCTGAATTCTGAGTTCAACTGACAAGAATTTCTTATGCCAGGTTTTCTAAATTCTAACAGATCAGACATTTTGATGTAAACAGTATAAAGTTTGATAAAGTCTTCCTGAATTATGTAAGTTTGAAATCTAATTCTTAACATAAAAGTTCCTCTTTGTAGTTTATTTATGCATATTTAGATGAATGTACTCAGCACGCTGGAATAATTTAAATAATTTATTCTCAATAAATACAGAAGTGAACTTAGGATTAGTTAGTCAACTTTGCTGGACTCTATTACATATAAACTTATAATTTATGCAAATAACATAGATTTTATTTAGAAACATGAAAATTCTACTTTATTTTACGAAGATGTAGTAACTATTATCTTATATAAAATCTTAAAAACTATTTTTTATAAAAATGCGTGAAGCTATTTTTTTTAAATGAAATTGTTCAGTATGAAAATATCCTTTATTGTTGGTATTTGAATTTTGATATATGGCAATTATTTTTTCTTTGTTGAATTTGCTTGCTTTCGTCAGGCTGTAAAGTTGACAAAGTCATGTAAATCTTTATGGAAATGTCAATTTATTGAAGATATCATATAGCTAAGATTGTAGTGTATTGCAACATATATCATATGGTGGCCAAGTTATATTCTCGAGAAGAATATAAATATGTCTTTGTACATATAGATATGTGTGTGTGTG
>NC_090749.1:67029332-67041832 GCF_036898095.1 Palaemon carinicauda
CGCGAAATATCAGAGGACGTATTCTTGACACGCCACATGGCAATCTGCACCCCGAACAGAGTTAACACTTCGAAGGGGTCAATTGGCAAGAAAACGAAAACGAGAAAGAAAAAGGAGAGCCGCTCGCAAGGTATCTCTCCTCTCCCGTTTCGTAAGCGTGCATTGCGCCGCTCACGGCGCCATCTGTATTCCTTGTAGCGATACACGAGGTGCTACAGATACTGTATGTAGGGAGGGGACCTACAGCCCTTTAAAGAAAGGGAAGGGCGGGTCCATCAGGACGACATGGCCATCTCACCCAAAAATAGATTTTTTGCTTCGCTCAAAATCTGTTTTTTGGGCTCAAGCCATGTCGTCCTGATGGAAGTATACCAGAGCATTACTGTATCTGTGGATTCTCAAAACGTGCCGTACTCCCCGAAGGTATTTCCCGGCCAACTAGACCTAGAGACCTAAGATGTTACCGTTATACATCTTTTCAACTAACCATAAACCATGTTAGTGCTTCCTGCCCCCTACAGGGAAGAGTCCTACTAGACTCTGGAAAAGTCTCGAAGGGTACATATACCTATGTATGAATAACAGAAAAGCCAATATAGTGGTCTCACCCTATATCATGTAAAGCATAGTTTGTAAAGAACCACTGCGTCAATATGAAATATCGACCAGTTCTCCGTTCAATACTGGATTGGACAAAGTTTTATATCCGAGTAGGAGGAAACTTGCATATCCGCCACCGTCCCCTTAGGGCATGGAGTCCTCCCGCCAAGGGAAAGCATAAACCAATGCAAAAAATGCTTGCATAAAGGAACAATCTATTAGAATTATCCCAGATAAATATACATAGTATGTAATGCTAAATTATTTCAAATAAATTGACACAGGTGAAGGAGACGCAAGGTTCACAGGAACTAGTTTATTGACAAACAATAAATAAAACAGGTTAAACCACAATTATATATATAAGAGGAGGATAACCAACAAAATAAGCACAAGCATGATAGTAAACAGAAACTAGTTTATCTGAAAGAAAAACGTTAGCGCCACTTTTAACATACCGAGGTATCAAAATTGTAAAAGTCTGTATTACTAATCAGTTACATTTGCGTTGGAAACGCTCGGCACACATGTCTGCACTTATGCTAGGTTCACCTTTGAAAGTGGAACAGTCAACGTGGGCAACCCCGTGCCCTCACACTTAGTTTGTAGAACAGTTTGTAACTACACACTCACCCCGGAATTAATCGTCCCAATTAAATACACTGTTCCTAGCAGAGTTAAACAGCAGGGTTAACGACACAACCCACTGCTACCACAGACCTCTTTAGTTGCTCCACTTGCTTCGCATAGTGACGAAAGAACACTCTGGAAGACTTCCAGCCAGTGTATGAACGAAGATGTTCAAAATCCATACAATTAAAGAAATTTAAGGATGAGGCAACTTTCCTCAGATCGTGACCTCTGGGTGTGCTGTCAGGATCCGCTCTGCGAATAAAATATGTGATTTTCGCCCTAAATTGTTTCAGTGATAAATTTGAGCCTGATGTTTCTCCCCTGAATAGTTGACCACCCCTGAAGTCTGAAGTTCTACGAAGATAGACCTTTAGGCATTCTACTGGACATAGAGATGCATCTTCTTTCAGAGGGCAGATTCTCCAGGGACCCCACCTGTTGGTGGGTAACTCGTTCTTGGCGAGAAACGTAGGATCCGGAAACAGGTTCAGTTCTCCCCCATCCAAGAACTGAACACGACCCTCCTCTCTCGAGAGGGCTACAATTTCACTAACCCTGGCCCCGGACGCGAGTGCAAATAGGAAAATAACTTTTTGGGTCAAATCCTTCAACGCACACTCCTCATTGTTCAACAGAGAAGCGAAATGCAGAACTTTATCTAAAGACCATGAAATGGGCTTTGGAGGTGCTGAAGGTCTGAGCCTAGCACAGGCTTTCGGAATTTTATTAAAAATCTCGTTAGCGAGGTCAACCTGGAAGGCATATAAAATGGGTCTTGTCAAAGCAGATTTACACGTTGAAATTGTGTTAGCTGCTAACCCTTGACCATGGAGGTGGATGAAGAAAGATAATCAGAAGTCCGTCGAGATCTCTTGCAGATTCTTCACCTGGACAAAGGCCACCCATTTCCTCCAAGATGACTCATATTGCCTTCTAGTAGATTTGCACTTATATTCCTCTAGGAAGTCTATACTGTCTTTCGAAATCCCGAAACGTTTTCTCACCGCTAGGGAGAGAAAATCATGAGCTGCAGGGTCCGGGTTTTCTGTGATGAAGCGCAGACAGTCGACTTCTGGACTCGCTGGGTCAGAACTGGATCTGGTAACGGTAGAAAATTCAGCCGTAGTTCCAATGCCAGAGGGAACCACACCCTGTTCGGCCACTTGTGAGCCACTATTGCTGCTACTCCCTTGAAAGATCTCAGTTTGTTGAGGACCCTCAACAGAAGGTTGGGAGGAGGGAACAGGTAAATCCTGGACAATCTGTTCCAGTCGAGGGACATCGCGTCCACTGCTTCCGCCAAGGGGTCCTCGTACGGGGACACGTAAAGGGGTAACTTCTTGTTGTCTTTCGTCCCAAAGAGGTCTATCTGCAGTTCTGGGACTTGACTCAAGATGGAGGAGAATGATCCTGCGTCTAGGGACCATTCCGACTCTATCGGTGTGAACCTGGATAGAGCGTCCGCTGTCACATTGCGGACTCCTTGAAGGTGAACTGCTGACAGGTACCACTTCTTCTTTTCCGCCAGTCGAAAGCTGGCCAACATCACCTGGTTGAGTGGTGGTGACCTAACCTTGTCGATTCAAGCATCTCACAATCACCTCGCTGTCCAGCACCAACCTTATGTGGATCGAGCGACGCGGGGAGACTTTCTTCAAGGTAAGGAGTACTGCCATAGCTTCCAGAAAGTTTATGTGAAATGTCTTGAATAGATTGGACCAAGTCCCTTGGGCCTTCTTCCGATGAGAATGACCTCCCCACCCTTCCTTCAAGGCGTCTGTGTGAATAGTCAACGAGGGGGGAGGTGGCTGAAGAAGTACCGACTTCTTTCGTTGCCTGACTTGGGACCAAGGCCTTAGAAGTGTACGTAGACGAAGCGGAACTGGTCTTATCAGATCTCTTCGCGCGTTTAATGCATAACTTCTCCAAACTCCGGTTGCATCCTTTAGCTGTGCTCTTAGCACCGGGTCTGTTACTGAAGCAAACTGGAGAGAACCCAGCACTCTCTCCTGTTCGCGTCTTGATATCCTTTCGGAATCCAGAAGTCTCTTGACAGAACCAGCTATCTCCTTCCTCTTCTTCGCCGGGATGGAGAATCGGTGTGACACTAGGTCCCAGTGGATTCCCAACCACTGGAACTTTTGAGATGGAGAAAGTCGAGACTTTTTTCTGTTGATCTTGAAGCCTAGATACTCTAGGAACTGGATCACCTGCAGGGAAGCTTGCAAACATTCTGTCTTGGATGCTGCCCACACCAGCCAGTCGTCCAGGTAGGCTACCACCTGGATTCCCTTTAGGCGTAATTGTTTGAGAGCTACGCTCGCAAGCTTCGTGAAGATCCTTGGGGCTATGTTTAGCCCGAATGGCATGGCTCTGAAGGCGTAGAGTCTTCGATTGTAGCTTGAACCCTAGGTAGGGGGAGAGATGGCGATTGATTGGAACGTGCCAATAGGCGTCTGACAGATCTATGGAGACGGTAAATGCCCTCTTGGGCAGTAAGGTCCTTATGTGTTGCAGTGTTAGCATCTTGAACTTGCAGTTCACCATGAACTTGTTGAGTGGCGACAAGTCCAGAATGACTCTGAGTTTTTCTGAGTCCTTCTTGGGAACACAAAACAGCCTCCCCTGGAATTTGATGGACTTTACCCTTCGGATCACTTTTTTCTCCAACAGTTCTTGAATGTACTCCTCGAGGGCACGGGGGTGGAGTGCTGTACCAGCTCCAACCCAGTCCATTCTTGAGTAGGCTGTGGGCCCAGGGATCGAAGATCCACCGATCCCGAAAATTCTGAAGTCTCCCTCCTACCGGTATCATCTCACTTTGACTGCTGTCCTGAGGCCTTGCCTCCCTGACAGCAACCACCCCTTAATCCCCTCCCCCTTGACGGGCATCTAGACGAGCCTCTGGCTGCTCCTCTAGGCTTCGCTTGAAAGGTAGTTGACTGCCCTTCGAACGTTGGGTTAAATGCCGGAGACTGCGTCGACACGGCTTGTGGTACCCACTGGAATGTGGTCGGGGTTTGTGCCACCATCTGGGGCACTGTAGGCATAGGCAATTGCTGTTGCTGCTGCTGTCTGAATGGCTTGGCTGGCCGAGAGGGTAGCCTAGTCTTCTTAGTCTTCATCTTTGGTTGGGGACCCTCATCCGGGGAAGACTTTCTCTTGAGAGATAGGCCCCACTTCTGGAGAAGGTTTCTATTCTCCGTGGCGGCCTTATCTACAACCTCCTTGACTGCTTCACTAGGGAAGAGGTCTTTGCCCCAAATGTTGGAAGAGATTAGTTTCCTTGGCTCGTGCCTCACCGCAGCCGAGGCGAACACGAACTCCCTACAAGCCCTCCTCGCTTTGACGAAGCTGTAAAGGTCCTTCGACACTGTGGCCAGATGAGTCTTAGCCACTACCATGAACATCTCATGAACCTTGGGGTCACTTGCCATTGTCTCAAGAGTGGTTTGAAGAGACATTGAGGCAGCCAGTCTTTCTTCCATCTCGAGCTCCCTTCGCAAAAGAAAGTCAGACAGCTTGGGGAGGTTCTCACCGAACTGACTTCCGGCAATATCAGCCTCCAACTTCCCGACTGAGAAGGTCAGATGGACGTCCTTCCAGTCCTTGTGGTCCATGGGTAGGGCCAAAGACAAAGGTATACACTCCTCCAAGGAGGGGCATGGCTTACCAGCCTCGACTGCTTTCAGCACAGCCGCAAACCCTTTCTGCATAAAGGGGAAGGCTTCAGCAGGAGAGGACACAAAGGAAGGGTGCTTCTTACTCAAAGCAGGTACCTTTGAGTTTGTGAAGCCCCTCTCTTTCATCGAGCACAATAGCAAAGCTTGAGCCTTAGCATGGTCCAGAACTATGACCTCCTTCGGCTCTGTCTCCTCCTTTGAGGCTGGTTCCTTCCTTAGACGGACATAACAGTCCGGATACGACCCCTTGCTGGGCCAGAATTCCACCTCCTCAAGGGAAACTGAGCCCAGCTTCTCCGAAATGATGATTTTTCCGGTCGTCATAGGCATGTGCTCAGCATACCTCCAAGGGTTAGCATCTGAGCACAAGGGAAGGTCTTTCACACTGAGCTTCTTCTGGGGCCCACGTGATGCTGCAAGTCTCCGCATCTCCAGCTCCATTGCAGCCGCCTTCTCATTATTCTCCCTCTGCATCTGTTGGATCATTCCAACGATGGAGGAAAGGGTCTTTCCCAGCTCTTCTGGGAGAGAGGACGATGTTGAGGGAATAGGTTCAGGGGCCTGAACCGGAGTAACCGACACCTCGTCGACCTCTTCCTCTTCATTGTCTGGAGCCTGTTCTTCATCCTGGTCTTCGGCCAGAAGGTCATCTTCCAAACGCTCGGACACCTCCGACATCCTGTCGTCCAATTGGATGTCCTGCAGGGCGACCGCGACTTCAGCATCCACCGGGATCTGAACTACTGGTATCTCCACTTGAGGCTGGGGAATCACTGCCTCAGCTGACGCTCTGGGGAAAAGGTAAGCCCTCATCTTCTCACTTGGAAGATAGGGCCCAGAGGTATTCTTCTGAAAACCCCTTACCCAGGTACGAAGCTTCTCCCTTTCTGCATCCCTTGACTCCGCCGTCTTAGGGGAATCAAAAGCCTCAGCAACCAGGTTTGTGCACACGGTACATACCTGCGGGTCCCAATACTGGAGATCACCTTTGGAGACTGCGCATGCTGCGTGCCTCCTACACAAATCATATCCGCAGAAGTTCTTCCTGCGGACGTTGCAGAAAATGCTTCCACACTTCGGATGGTCCTCCTGTAAAGAGAAGAAATTTCCATGAGTATCAAGTGAACTACGTATCACTGTATATACATAGCTTAGCATAATTAAACAAAAAGGAAAGACACACACTTGTGTTTCCCGCACAGTCAATTGCTGCAACCTTCCAGATAATAAAATCGTATGGTTAATCTATCCTAGAGCAACCAATGAAAAATTTCTAGAGGAAACAGGTGTAGCTCACACCCAAAAGATGATTTTAAAATGCCGGATAGTAGACAAGAAAGAACTCACTTTCTTTATCTGTAAGGCTACACCAAAGGGCTGTGCAAGATAACACAAAAGTGTTAGAAAACACAGTGTTGTAACAAATACTATACTATAGTTTTCTCCCTACAGTATATACTATACTGAAAAATACTGGCTACAGTATAGAAGGTAATGTGCCGGCCGGCACACATCTTAACTAGTTCTAAAGTATACTACTTAAGAGCTATATGGCGGCAGAACACTGGTTCAAATGCATGTGCCGGCCGGCAATGACTGCCGGCCGGCAACTACACAAGGTAGCACCCGGCTGCCGGCCACCAATCGTAGCGACCAGCAGACAATGATGTGATAATAGCCGGCCGACAAAGGTATACAACCGATGCCGGCCGGCAGCAAAAGAACCAGAGAACTCCGACTGCCTGGCTGCCGGCCACTCAGGCCAGCAGCCGGCTAGGGTACAACACTAGAAGAAAACAGAATGGATGCCGGGATAAGAGACTGTACTACCTCATAGCCCGGCAACCCGAAAGAGTGCACATAAGGAAGGGGAGAATATAACTTCAGGCTTCCTGACCAATGCCATCTGGCTCTACAGACAAACATGGATGAGAGACCAAGAGAGGTCCGGGCAGCACTCAAAGCAGAAGACCTTTGCCGGCCGGCATGCACTGCCGGCCGGCAAGGGACTGAGTCAACCCCACATCCTAACCTATGCTAGGTACAGATGTAGAATGACGGACAGTAATGTAATGGCTAGGCCATTACAGAGGAAAGAGGGGGAAAGGGCGAAGAGGGTCCTACCAACCTTGCTTTAGTAATGAATCACCCGCAGCCAAGAAAACTCATCTTAGCCTAGGGGAGATCCGAGGAGGGAGGCCAGCAATACTTGCCAACCCCCACGGAACCAAAGCAAGGAAGGCGTTGCTATTCCCAGAAAAAGGATCTTATCCTCGACACCGAGAACAGCAACACTGGACTAGTCTGCTAGATCACAAGAAGAAGGAATCATCTCGTACAGAAACCTTCGAAAGTGACCTAAGGAGGCTAAGCCTCCTATGTCTGTGTCAGTCTAGCAAGAGAATCTTAACCACAAGCTAGACATAAACAGACTCAGACTAAGAACTCTGATGTTCTACCCCCTCTCTGAAGCCAGACTTACTGGAAACAGGAAGGAACAGAAACACCCTAATATAGTTGTATATAAGGTCAATTCAGATAAACCACTAGGGTTAAGCCCAAGGCTTAAACAGAGGGAAAGGGATTGCACACCTTCTCCGAAGAGAAGAGAGCAACCGGGGAGTGTGAGAATGTATACTAAGGCCCCATAGACAACTTAGCCTAGGCGCCAAGAGAATCGATTACCTAAATCACCGAAACTCACTCGTATACTATCTTAGAAGAAAATCAACATAATCTTAAATGTATAAAACTGCCTAAAGCTTCAATAAGATTTTAAAACACTCGGAAATCTGAATATCATGCAGGAAAGTACTAGGGCCAAACGACTAGGCTACAAGGTCTAGCTTAGGCCGGAATCGGCGAATCCTTCGCCAAGACAAACAATACTAAAAGCATCATATAAAGAAATCCTATGTAACGCTAAACAGCTAAAATTATTAAAGCGAAACAGCCGGGAACGTCGCTCTGGCTAACTAAATAACTCATACCTAGCGAGCGACAGCGTCCAGGACGCCTCCGGTAGGCAACAGCTCTTGTAACAGCGATATTACTATTAATCACTTTTAAAATTACCAAGAGCCTACATTTATACATAAAAGAAATAATACTCAACTTATCAGAAGCAAAAGAAGTTGGAGAAAGCGTAATTAGTTAATTAAATCCAAGAATTGCGAGAAGCACAGGGAAAAAACACCGAGTTGTTGAGCTACGCAAAAAGGAATATAGATGGCGCCGTGAGCGGCGCAATGCACGCTTACGAAACGGGAGAGGAGAGATACCTTGCAAGCGGCTCTCCTTTTTCTTTCTCGTTTTCGTTTTCTTGCCAATTGACCCCTTCGAAGTGTTAATTCTGTTCGTGGTGCAGATTGCCATGTGGCGTGTCAAGATTACGTCCTCTGATATTTCGCGATATCCCTGGTTCTTTTATTAGGGATATTCGCTCCAGGAGTTAGAATTCTGGGTACCTTAAGATAAATTCTCTGGGAATATCGCCATAGTTATATATACCCAAGGAAGCTACCCTTTAGGAACTTCCATCAGGACGACATGGCTTGAGCCCAAATATATATATATATATATATATATATATATATATATATATATATATATATATATATATATATATATATTTATTTATATACATATATATATATATAATATATATATATATATATATATATATATATATATATATATATATATATATATATATATATATATATATATATATATATATATATATATATATATATATATATATATATATATATTTACGATCTGCTTCTAATTCTGTCAAGTCATTAGATAGAGAAAAATAAATATTTTGCTTACTTAAGGTAAATTATTCAAACACCGGGAAAATTAATATAATTATCATTGTTTAATAATTAATATAGTATTACCGAAACCCCATAAATATACACAGAGAAATCACGGGATACTTAAGTAATAAACAAAGTATCAACACTCTTTACACAAAGAAATGCATAATATGACGATAAACTCATATTAACATAAAAATACTCGAATACCTAGTACTCACTTAATACAGAGTAAACACTTCAGAAGGCTAAGTCACGTACATAGAAAAAAAAAACAAGAGAATCAATACTTTACCCATATTAATAATATAACTTTGCCCCTTTCGTAATATTAGTTAGTATAAACCACCACTTGTCACTACAATTTCAGGAAACACCCTGGTACGTACGAAACTATGTAGCCAAGTAAACTTTTAAAAGGATCAAAACAACTTTTAAAAGGATCAAAGCAACAGAACTTTGCACTTATTAGAAAACCAAGGAAGATAAATACAAAAACATCACACTTCCTGATCCAAGCGAAAACAAATACAAATAAATCAAGTTGTAACAATATATATATATATATATATATATATATATATATATATATATATATATATGCATATATATATATATATATATATATATATATATATGCATATATATATATATATATATATATATATATATATATATATATATATATATATATATATATATAAATATATATATATATATATATATATATATATATATATATATATATATATATATATATATATATATATATATATATATATATATACATAATGTATGCGTGTCTGCGTATTTGCGTGTATGCATTATAGCAATGATAAAAAAATTATTGCTTGAGGGTACACTAGGGCACATTATTCTATATTATTGTTCTTCCTCTTGTTTTGTTAAGGTTTTTTATAGTTTATACAGAGGATCTTTATTTTAATGTTACTGTTATTTTCCCTGATGGAGCCCCTGGGCTTATAGCATATATATATATATATATATATATATATATATATATATATATATATATATATATATATATATATATATATATATGTGTGTGTGTGTGTGTGTGTGTGTGTGTGCGCACGTGTCACGTTTAAAACCGGTAGCATTATTCCGTACTAAAGAATATACCTATTGAACTATTGCTAGTGTAAGCAGTTAAGTACGTGCCAGGTAGTTAGATGACTGTGGCTGTAGGAACTTCATTCTATGCAACTTGTTGGATTGATAAGTTCAACACAATCTGATACCACGCTATCCAAGATGAAAAGATGCGTTAGTTAGGATGAAAAAACTTTCTCTCTCTCTCTCTCTCTCTCTCTCTCTCTCTCTCTCTCTCTCTCTCTCTCTCTCTCTCTGGTCAATCAGATGAATAGCAAGTATCCCCAAGCCCTAGGCAGTTCATCCTTAGAGAAGTAAATGACAATGGGACTAAAGTCTACATAATTTTTTTTTTCATCATCAATGTTGTTGATTTTATTGTTTTCTTGGAATTATTTATTTTGATTTTCTTAATTTATTGGAATTTTTAATATCTCTATTTGATAGTGATGCTGAAGACCAATATTATTAATCTTAAGCCAATATAGTAACATATATTATGACCTATACTCAAATTTTTACTCTTAGGTCAAGACTTGACCTTATGCGTTGGACGTTACTCACAGCAATGAGACATTCTGATTCATTTACATTTTCATAAAACTAACCTCACTAGTTCAGCCTTTTGTTCCCGCAAAATTAAGAATATTTGACCTTGACCTTGACGCTTTTAAAGAGGTTAACCCACATGTGTATTTTTCTTTATTTTCAGTAAAGTCTGGTGACTACTTTTTTTTATCTTTTTTTGCACTTTGAGAATTTGCAATGTCACTAGATTAGGTAAGCGAGGAATGTTGTAGATTACAGATCAATTTCTGTAACCCAATATTCTCTAAACTTTTGAAAGGTCTTTTGGCAAATTGCCGAAGTAATCATCTGTTCATGAAATTGCAGTTTGTATTTCGCAAGAACTTCGTTGTTTTCAATTCTATGTTTAAAGTTTCCCGTTCTGAATAAAAATTCCTGATTTTGGTCGCCAAGTTTATCGGAAAGCCCCTTTTTCCTCAAGCTCGATCAGTTGAGAGTTGCTGAATCATCATATGTTTGATATTATTATTGATTTTTTAACTAATCGATTGCAATGTGTTGTTAATGGTTACCATAGAGACAGCATAATAGTGTTATTAGCCTTTTCTTTACAAATTATATAGGCATGATGTATGGCTTGGCCTTAAAAACTAGTTTGCTGCATATGCAGATGATTCTATTCTCTTCTCATTGGTCATAGTTCTGGCGTTTAGGCCTGGGGTTGCTGAATCTTTTAACAGTTGAAAATATGATGCAAAAATATTGGGTTTTGATATTATTTCATAAAAAAAAAACTCACCGTATGATTATTAGTACGCAGATGAATGAATGATTTGGAGTTCTCTAGCATCAAAACATCATAGTAGGCAAAGAAAATTGGATTCTCCATGCCCTGGTTTTATTTTAGATACATTCACCTCATTTTAAATTACATTTCTATTATTTAGAATACAATTTTTGAAAAAAATTCTTTTTCAATATACACAAGAAAATATTTATTCTAAGTTCTCAAGATTTTTACACACATGCATCTTCCAAGGAATCTATTTCTTATCAAATTTTGCAATATTTTTAATTGTGTTCTCTGTGGTTTATAGCAACTCGCTGTCGTGGAGAGGGAAGCTTCCGTGCAAGAATGGCATCCGCTCACTCTCTCTTGTAGAGCAACTGGAGGTGAGTGGTAACAAGGTTATTCTAATGTTATTTTCTCCTTTTTCTGGGACTGACTTGGAACTAGGCTCATGGCTTGATGGATTATTCTCGCATATATGCACGCCACACACACAAACAAACACACACACACGTGTATATATATATATATATATATATATATATATATATATATATATATATATATATATATATATATATATATATCAATAGTCTAAAGAAATCACAAAAGCTGTCACGTGGTGAACATTCCCTCAAAAGGATATTTATATAAATGTATGTATGTATGTATATATATATATATATATATATATATATATATATATATATATATATATATATATGTATATATATATATATATATATATATATATATATATATACATATATATACATATATATGGAGTATATATATGTGTGTGCGTGTGTATATTCAGCAATTCATTAAAAGGGACACAAAAAAGACCTGAAATATCACCGCCTAATAAGTGCACTCTCCGTAAAATATAGAATATTTACAAAAGTCATATCAGGCCGAATAGTAAGACCACTAGACTTTAATCAACCAAGAGAGCAGGCAGGCTTTAGGAGTGGGTAATCAACAATTGAAATTTTCCATGTCATAAACAATCCAAGGGAAAAGTTAACTGCTTATTACAAACCACTATGTATGGCATTTGTAGACTGTGATAAAGTTTACGGTTATATCGAAACATCAGCAGTAATGAAAGCCCTTTAAAAGAAAAGGAATAGATGATCCTTGTGTTAGAACACTTGTAGATATCTATACATGAAATACAGCAATCCTAAAATTATATAAAGATGCTGAAAAAATTCCGATTGAGAAAGGAGTTATATAGGGAGACCCCATCTCTCCTAAATTATTCACATCGTACCTAGAAGTTTTTGAAAAATTTAGATTGGGAAATTGTAGGAATTGAGATTTGCA
>NC_090749.1:67046832-67056832 GCF_036898095.1 Palaemon carinicauda
TTACTGCGTGAAAACAGCTCTCTTCCCATCTCCCTCTCTCACAAGCAGCTCAGTGTGTGGTTTTAAAAGTGTGCAGTGAAATAATCAAAGTTTTGATGTGAAGAATATTTGTAATCTTAGTGAGAACTTATAAAAATTCTCTTAAGAGTTTTTGTAAACAGCTCTGTAGGAAGACTAGAGATTAGTATTGTGATCTGGTTAACTATTTTTCATAAAGTGTCAAACTTGAATATTGTACTATTCAGATTTAATTTCAAGCTTTTGCATAATTCACATTGCATTATTTCTTTTCTTAGTCTAGGGTTTATACAGATATAATAGTTCAAGTCAAGTTAATATATAATTTTCAGATTGGAACATTTTTTGTCTCAATCTAAGTTTTGATCAGACTTAATTTTTTCCAGTGATTTATTTTGTTATTATGTAAATTCTTTTCAAAGTGTTGTAATATATTTAAAACACAATTATTTTTGTAAGAAGTGGATTATTCCAATCACGCTTTTTTAGAATTAGATCCCACTCGAATCCCGTTAAGAACCACAGTAAGTCATAATTAATATTTTAAAAAGTTTTGAGTGTACGTAAGAGACCTTTGGATATTCAGTGTTCTATACATTGCTCTCTGGAAGTTGTTTGACTGTCTCAGAGTTCGTGAATTAATATTTTAAAGTATAACAGTTTAAATGTCAAAGCAAACAAGTGACTTTGCAATTCGAGAGGTTGATTAACTTGCCAGACCCGGGAGCCAATATCCTCATATATATATATATATATATATATATATATATCAAATTTTGCCCATTTGGACGTGTTTTTTATATTCAAATAAGCCATATATATTTTGGATACATTAATATCTGGATTCTCTTAACGACCTCGGGATCAGAGCCCCGGCAAAATCACACAAAGACTAGAGCTTGTGACCGGACCAGGGTTAAATTCCCGACCGGTCACAAGCTCTTGTCTTTGTGTGATTTCGCCTGGGGCTCTGATTCCGAGGTCGTTAAGAGAATCCAGACATTAATGTATCAAAAATATATATGGCTTAATTGAATATATATATATATATATATATATATATGTTATCATCTGCCGTGCCTATTCCACAGCAGAACAAAGTCCTAAGACATGTCCTACAACTCTCCTCTCTTATGGTCTTTCTGTGTCAGTTCACACCCGCAAACCTTCTTAGTTCGTCAACCCATCGTCTTCTCTTCCTTCCTCTACTTTGTTTGCAATCTCTAGCGACCCATTCAGTTATTCTTAATATCCATCTATTGTCTGTCATTCTCATTATATGTCCTGCCCATGTCCATTTCTTTTACTTACATGTTTTTAGAATATCCTTAAGTTTAGTTTGCTCTCTTGTCAGTGTTGCTCTTTTGCTGTCTCTCATTGTTATTCCTTTCATTATTCTTTTTCTGTTTTATTAAGATGGAATTTTCGAAAATGAACAATTCCTACCTTGACTTTATTCCCGATTCCATTTATTCCGATCATCAATAGTCGGTATGTAGTATCGTAGTATGCAAAAGAAAGGCTTCGGTTCCTTTTAACGGATAACTGATATGAATCAACTATTGGATATGTATATTGAAGCAACTTCATAAGTGAGTTTTTCTTAAAGATTTTCCCACAATACGACAATTTGGACTCCCAGTGAAATGGTAAGAAGGTCCTTGTTCGATTTTGTTGGCATGGCAAGTCACAAATGAGTTGGGAACGTTTTTTTTAGTGGGTTGATTACTTATTGGCCCTATTCCGAGACAGGGAGGTAAAGAGGAAGGGATATGTGTTGGAAGTCAAAAGCATCTGTCTTGGGTTAGAGTTCTCTTGCTTGAGGGTACACTCGAGCACACTATTCTATCTTATTTCTCTTCCTCTTGTTTTGTTAAAGTTTTTATAGTTTATGTAGGATATATTTATTTTAATGTTGTTACTCTTCTTAAAATATTCTATTTTCTTTTTTTTCATTTACTGACTGGGCTATTTCCCTTGTTGGAGTCTCTGGGCTTATAGCATCCTGCTTTTCCAACTAGGGTTATAGCTTAGTTAGTATCAATGATATATATATATATATATATATATAAATACATATACTATATATATATATATATATATAAACACACTTATATATATATAAACACACTTTTAGATATATATATATATATATATATATATATATATTTGTGTATATGTGTGTGTTTAAAAATGGGTGTTCCTCTTGAGAATGTCATTACCATCAGGTTCGCTCTCGAAGCAATCTTTGCCTGGATTAATCCTCTCTAAAGGAATATATATGGCCATGTGTACTACATAAATAGTTTGTGGGTGTGTGTGTGTGTGTGTGGGTCTCTCTCTCTCTCTCTCTCTCTCTCTCTCTCTCTCTCTCTCTCTCCTCTCAGGAAAATTAGAAAAGAAGAGTATCAGGCTAGGTGGAGGAGACCTCCCCATAAGTTATTCAGTTATTCATCAAATATTCTCCCGAAACGCCCACTCTGTTACACTGGTAATGTAACAACTCATTTGTTGAATTTCCGTGAATTCTCTCTCTCTCTCTCTCTCTCTCTCTCTCTCCTCTCTCATACTTTGCACATAAAGTTGCATACATACTCGCAAACATGCATTAGATTTACGTGAATATGCTACTCTCTCTCTCTCTCTCTCTCTCTCTCTCTCTCTCTCTCTCTCTTCTCTCTCTCTCTCTCTCTCTCTCTCTCTCTCTCTCAATCCTTTGCTGTTTCTTCCACTTGTCAATAGCGGGACTACAAGTCTATTGATCTAACAGCGCCGGCGAGAGATGAGTATTATTAGTCGAATGTTCATTTGATCTTCGTCTCCAGATGTTGTAACAGACAGAAAATATATTATGTTTTTTCGGGTTTGCTTCGTAATTATCGAGAATGATTAGAGCATTACGTAAAGAATGGATAATCAAATGGAAAGGGAGATAATTGCTATATTGCCGTATCATTCCCAAAACCTAAGTTTTTAAAACTGTTATTATCACTTTTTATAAATGTTACTAGATCGAGTTTGGGTGCTATTGTCATATTCCTAAATGCAGTAATGATCATTGGTCTTTATTAGTATTATTTTGGTTTTTGCTATTTAAATACACCATACAGTGAATATGGATGTTAGAGAAAGATGTATGATATATATTTATAACTCGCTGGTAAATCCTGAAGTACAGTTATAGCTTAATTTGGGTGACAATATTTTATTGCCTCTGATGACGTAATTTATAGCGACTTTGTCTTTCGTTTGAAGAGATAAGGGTTCGATCACGATGTAAGGTGAAAATTGATTTTCATTGAATATGATATTTTGGGAACCTTGATTTTGCAACAACAGATGCAGCAGTTCTTAATCTACTGCAGGAAAAAGGCCCTAGATATTACCCTATTCATGCCTAAGGTGTGACCAGTTTTCATCACCTCTCTGGTCAGTGCGGTGATGGTGGGAGACTTTGCTGTGACTGCTCAGAGAAAACTAGAAAGGGATATATATATATATATATATATATATATATATATTTTTTTTAATATGTATGTATTTATAAAATTATCTGTGTATGTGTGTGATACAGGGTGTATGTACACCACCCTCACTCCGTAAACATGTCGTAAAATCCGGTAAAGCATCTCCCTCTTCCCCAGCCCCTTTAAAGGAAAGAGATGAACATATATAATGTACACCACGGGGCAGCGTGTTGGTCTCAGCTAGCCTCCGCCATAATCAGCTGCTGAAAATTTCATATTTTGTTTCATATTTCAGGTTTTTGACCTGCAATTGTAGCCAATTTAAACCTCTAACTCTCCAGACTTCGTTTTTTATTTTGCTTTTTATTTCCAACATTCGTTTATACACATCGGCTGTTCAGTTTATATACAGTAGAGTAGTTTAGTTTTGGCTTTTTTTCGCTTGTCAGCATATCAGAGAACATCTAGATTTCGAGCTTAAAATTTCGTATATTTTTTTCTACCTTTTCTCTTTTCTGTTTATTTGATGAAAATGGAAAGAATATCATCTGCTTGTGGTATTTATGGTCTGGATGGAAGAACGGCATAAATGATATTTGGGTTTCTTCTTCCGAAGGGTTTTTAGTCTATTTTGGATTTCATCTTATTTCAAATGTTGCTTCTGTTTATTTATTTAATCATTCTCTCCCCTCTCTCCTCCCCCCCCCCCTCTCTCTCTCTCTCTCTCTCTCTCTCTCTCTCTCTCTCTCTCTCAGTTGATTACTGGACATTCAGCTGGATGTTTTGGATAAAAAAGATATTACTATTACTTGCTAAGCTACAACCCTAGTTGGGAAAGCAGGATGCTATAAGCCCAGGGGCCCCAACAGGGAAAATAGCCCAGTGAGCAAAGAAAACTAAGAAAAATAGAGTGTTTTGATAACAATAACAACATTAAAATAAATAATTCCTATATAATCTACATATAACATTTAAATCGACGTTCATATTAGCATGGGAATGTTATCTTCTCTCTCTCTCTCTCTCTCTCTCTCTCTCTCTCTCTCTCTCTCTGGCTACTCAAGTGTATTATCCAAATCCCCTGCAATGTCTTCCATTCCACTCAACTTCCTTCGTCAATATTGAAAGTACATTTCTATTGTTCTCTGGAAGTCAGTCAGGGATCTCTATTGTTATTGAAATTATCGGGCAATGTTTTTGAACAGTCGATGAGAGAATGATGTAGATTAGAGCGTCTTCTGATGTCTTCACAGTGCTATAGTAATTGGGGATATTCAGAATACGACGCAGACGTATATAATCCATCTTTTAAAAAAAGGTACTATTGGTTTAGAGCTCGCTCATGAATGGCAGAGGCAACGGACATTGAAATTGCCCTAGAAAATGGTTATATATACGAATGATCAGCACCCAAGGGCCTTCTCCATCCAAGCTAGGACCAGGGAGAGTAAAGCAATAGCTGAGGATGACTCAGCAGGTAGACCCATAGGCTCTTCCAACACACACCCCCCTTCCCATATTCATTAGCTCACAAGGATAGTGAGGTTACAGACACTACAAGAAACTAACGATGTTGAGCGGAACTCAACCTGGCAGATTTCCAGGCAGGGACGTTTTCAATAGACTACCACACTTGGCACTCCTTGCTCCGTAGAAACGCACCCTGACACTTCCTTACCTCGCGGCAAGTAACGAAACAGATAGCGTAAGGAGATATGGCATAGGTGTAAGGATATGTGGCAGAGGTGGTGGGCGGGGCTATACACAGGAACTCACCTTGCAGTAATGTTATGGTGGGTCCACTTCATCAAAGCGAGGTGTGCCAGGAATGTAGGATTAGTATGTATTATAGCATCATCGTTTATAGCTATTAATGTAACATAGATCTTAGGAACAGGATGGTTAGGATTACCAGCAAAGTGGATTCGGCAAGAGTCGTGGTTTTATTACTAAGCACTGAAAAGAGAAGTACATATGTAGTGTAATGACCATCAAAGAAAACGTGGAATAGATAATTATATGGACATTATTTTTACCAGCCGTTTCTATAACACTGCAGGACAAATGCCTCAGATATGTCGTTATTCATGTCTCGGGTTTGGTCAGTTTTCATCACCACATTGGCCACTGCAATTTGCAAACAGCAAACCAACTAGTGTGGGTGTTCCTGACTAGTACAGCTTTGCTGATGATGTAATACACAAACCTTTTCACCAAGCTAAAGTATCCCTATTCTGAAAGATATATATATATATATATATATATATATATGTATATATATATATATATATGCATATATATATATATATATTTATATATATATATATATATATATACATATGTGTGTGTGGGTGGGTATGTCTCTGTCTGTCTGTCTGTCTGTGTAGTTAACAAATTTCAGTGACCACTAAATGAAATACAGTATTCTGAAACTTTACAGTGTTGGTATTTTTGGTCCCACCTCCACCTTTCGTAATTCATTTCGAAAGGCCCAGTTTTCGCTGGTTCCCAGAAGTCAGGATTCCAAATAATGTTGGAATATCAGCTCAGGGACCTCGGGTCACTCTTACTGGGAATTTTTTTCATGGTTTATTGGTGGACAAAAGTGCAGGAATTCCGGTTTGTTATTATTATTTTTTTTTATTTAGTTAATTTCGTTCGCTTTTTCCATTGGTATTTCAACCTTACGGAGGAAAAAGGAATTTTTAAATAGTAATAGAAATAAAAATATATATAGCTATCTATCTACTATGGTACTTACTCCAATTTTGTGAGATAACAATAAAAAAAAAACGAAAACTAATAGTGATTTTTTTTCGCACCATTCCTCCTTGCCTGACGAGGGATAATCACCCGTGTTTGGTTGGTACTACTAGGGTGTCACAGTCCACTCTCTCTTGTTTACCGTTACGATTGAGGTTTCATATGCTGAGTCCCCTACTGCCACGATCTCAGTGGTCACCAATTTCAGCTAAGGTAGCAGCAGGTCATTTTTATTCCTGGCACATTCTTTTGTTTCTTCCACGCCTATTCTCCTGTCACCTAGGGCTTCCTTCACTCCATCCATCCACACAAACCTTGGCCTTACTCTTGTACCTCTCCCATCAACTCTTGAATTCATCACTTTCTTTTAGCAGCTGACCATTTTCCATCCTCCCTACATGACCAAACCACCTCAACACATTCATATTCACTCTAGCTGTTAATTAATTTCCCATACCTTATTTCCTTTCCTCACTGGGCTACTTTCCCTGTGGGAGCCCTTGGGCTTATACGGTTATATCCAGCTTTTCGAACTAGGTTTGTAGATTGGCTGTTAAATAATAATAATAATAATAATAATAATAATAATAATAATAATAATAATAATTCCTTTTCGGACCATTACAATTCCATTACAGTTTCACAGATTATGCATTAAACGTGAAATATAAAACAAAAGATGACATGTTCTACCAAATCTTGATATTTCCAGGCTATTATATAGAATATTGCTGCTTTTCAAAACGTTCATCAGGTTGCTTGCTTAGATAACTCTGTAATGTTTTATGTTTCATAACATAAATAATAGCACATACTGTATTTGTATAATTATATATATATATATATATATATATACGTATATGTATATATATATATATATATATACATACACACACACATATACATACCGGACAATTTATGTACTACCTACAAAAAATCGACTTTCCATAAAACATTAAATTCCCTACCAGACAGAATGCTGCACACCGCTCTAGATTTAAAAAAGCATTCAACGCTTATTCCACACTATTTGGTCGTGTATGGCTGCAATTCAGACAGCTATCCAAATTTGTAGAATAGAACGGAGAATTTCCTCTGTCATTTCATTATTCCATTTTATTTTTGAATATCGTTGGTATTCCAACTATCCCTTGAACTATTTTTTTATGTTTTCGTTCTAGTCAGCAGGATAAAGCAATTATTGTATAAAGTATAAACCCTAAAAGCACTCTAACATGTTCTAAAATAAAGCAGTTATTGTATAAAGTATGAATCCTAAAAGCACGGTAACATATTCTAAAATAAAGCAATTATTCCACAAACCATAAATCTTAAAAGGAAAATGATAAATCCAAAAATAAAGCAGTTATTCTACAAACGATAAATCCCAAAAGCACAGTAGTATATTATAAAATAAAGCACATACTATACAAACTCTCTAAATCCTAAGAGCACGGTCATTATTCCTAAAAGCCCGATATCAGAAAATCCGATGCAACTATGACGTCCTCAGCGAGGGTATTTTGGCAAATATCACAACCATTTTACCAGCTATTCAAGCTGCAACAGGTAATCCAATGCTGAAGCCATTTACACAACCCAACCTTTTGCCTGGGGAGAAAGGAGAGGGGGGTCCTGGGAAGGGGTGCTGTGACCCCCTTGGGTGTTGAGGGAGGAGGGGGGGGCGGTGTTTGTTCGGGTCGATAATATAGCTAAAGAGAATGGGATCCTTCGGTGGCAAGAACTGTGCCTCAGATTGTTCATTTTCATTTCTTCTATTTTATCTATTCTGGTTTATCTTCAAGTTTGTAAATTCGTATTACATTTACTAACTTGATAATGTATGCAACCCATCAAATATGGCGGGTAAATATTTTGATATGCACACGCACCCACACACACACACATACATTTATTCCCACCCCCAGGTTTTCTGTACTTAGAATTGACAGGTATATGTACAGAAGAATTGTCATCGACTTTTATCTTTCTTCGTAGCGGAGTGGTATGGTCACTGGCATACAGATATCCTGGACGAGGGTTCAAATCCCCGCCGGTCCGATATTATAGTATTTGGGCGGTTCCGCCTGGGGCTCTGATCCCGAGGTCGCTAAGAGAATCCAGACTTTAATGTATTAATATATATGGCTTATTTGAAATATGAAAGAAACACGTTTAAATGTGCCAAAATTTATCATTAATTGAATGCCAAGTCCCAAACCTACCAATTAGCTACGATGGTTAAGATGGGTTGATTTCAATTCTAAGTACAGAAAACCTGAATTTGACAGGTATATGTACAGAAGAATTATCATCGACTTTTATCTTTCTTCGTGGCTGAGTGGTATGGTCACTGGCATACAGATATCCTGGACAAGGGTTCAAATCCCCGCCGGTCCGATATTATAGTCTTTGGGCGGTTCCGCCTGGGGCTCTGATCCCGAGGTCGTTAAGAGAATCCAGACTTTAATATATTAATATATACGGCTTATTTGAAATATGAAAGAAACACGTTTAAATGTGCAAAAATTTATCATTAATCGAATGCCAAGTCCCAAACCTACCAATTAGCTACGATGGTTAAGATGGGTTGATTTCAATTCTAAGTACAGAAAACCTGAATTTGACAGGTATATGTACAGAAGAATTGTCATCGACTTTTATCTTTCTTCGTGGCTGAGTGGTATGGTCACTGGCATACAGATATCCTGGACGAGGGTTCAAATCCCTGCCGGTCCGATATTATAGTCTTTGGGCGGTTCCGCCTGGGGCTCTGATCCCGAGGTCGTTAAGAGAATCCAGACTTTAATGTATTAATATATATAGCTTATTTGAAATATATATATATATATATATATATGTATATATATATATGTGTGTGTATATATATATATATATATGTGTGTGTATATATATATATATATATATATACTGTATATATAATTATATATATATATACAGTATATATATATATATATATATATGTATATATATATATATATATATAATCTCCTCCTACGCCTATCCTGAGCATTTAAATCAATACTTCTCCATTCCTCATCTCCTACCTCAGATTTCATAGTCCTCAACCATGTAGGCCTGGGTGTTCCAACTCTTCTAGTGCCCTTCTAGTGCCTTGTGGATCCCAGACACTAGCTTTTTATTATATAGGCTAGATAACTCTGTTTAAAATTATTTTCCCATTGTTGTTGCATTTTACGTTTCCCTAGTTAGTTCATTTCACCATTTTCTTTCGGTATAGTCTATTCTTCTTAGCATAACGCCTTTCTCAGTATGGGCTAATTGTTCATTATCCGCGGGCTACCTTTTTAGTGAATAATGTTAGGACATTTTCCTGCATTAGAAGTGTCATGGGGCTTGACGAGATTATGGTGAACCCTCTGTGTAATTATGTATAGTGCCAAATGATTTCGAAGTGTTTTGCATTGTAAGATTATCGGCCATCCTCTAATCATCAAAGTGGTGGTATTAGTATTACTTGCCAAGCTACAACCATAGTTCGAAAAGCAGGGTGCTATAAGCCCAAGGTGTACAACAGGGAAAATAGCCCAATAAGGAAAGGAAATAAGGAAACTACCAGATAATTATTTAATAATTAAAATAGAATATTTTGAAGAGCAGTAAGAACCTTAAAGTAAATCTTTCATATATAGATTATTAAAAAACAAAAGGAAGAGAAATAAGATAGAATCGTGTGCCCGAGTGTACCCTCAAGCAAAAGAACTCTAACC
>NC_090749.1:67061832-67079332 GCF_036898095.1 Palaemon carinicauda
TCAATTGTAAGGTAATTTTAAGTGGGTTATTATTCCGATGGGTATATTTTTCTACATAAATGACCATGCTTTTTTCAATATTAAACTTACCCGATAATCATGTAGCTGTCAACTCCGTTGCCCGACAGAATTCTACGGGAGGGATACGCCAGCTATCACTATACTAGAAGGGGGTGTACTCACAAGCGCCACCTGTGGCCAGGTACTACAGTACTTGTTGTTGACGCCACCTCACTTTTTCCTCTGTCGTGCTTCCGGCAAGACGTTCTTGGATACGCTTATGATTTTGGAGTATTGTTCACGGTTTGGTGAAGTATTTCTCTAAAATTTGCAGCTATTCGCTATACTAGAAACTTCTATATTAGCTTAGTTAGCTTTTGGAATTAATTTAATTATGGTGACGAAGAGAGTATGAACTCTCTTTCACCTTTAAATGGCCGACCCTTCCCTTAGACGGAAGTGTTGGTGTCTAAGAGAGTATAGACTCTCTTTCTTAATTTTGCTTAACAAAAGTTATAGATTTATTTTATATCTCTCCGCCTTTTATAGGCCTCTTCGATTAACTTCCTTTTATTATAAAATTATTAAAATTAATTTTTATATTTGTTTATATTCGACCTTTCCTAATGGTAGGCGGTCTTTTCTTGTACCGAAGTTAATTAACATTGAGCCCGTCATTTCGGTTTTACCTGTTAACATATTATGCTATTTTAATGTTTTTGAAAGAATTTCTTTGATAGTCTCGTACTGTTTTCAAAGTTGAACTAACGTTTTGTTTTGTCTCTGCAGTTGTTGACGTTTCAGAACGTTCAACTTGCGCTCTATCGTTACGATAGAGAGAGAATTTTCACGGTGTCACGTTGCAGTAAGAGTAACCGTGTCTAGCGTTTTGTTCATTCTTTCTTAACTTAATGGTTTTAATTCTACAAACGAACTTTTCATTTTGGGAAATATTTTCCTTTAACAATAATATGTTTTAACGATATATATGATTGGGCTCTTCTCTCAGGTTCTAAGTCAAGAGAGAGAGAGAGAGAGAGAGAGAGAGAGAGAGAGAGAGAGAGAGAGAGAGAGAGAGAGATAGAGATAGAGACGGAGGGAGAAAGAGGAGGATAAACGTTTCGTTCAAGCGAGTAACGTTGTTATCGTTTTTGCTCTTCTCCCTAGTCTCTTTAGGGGAAGAAGGTAAACGTTTCTAGAGTTTTTCTTGTTCTCAAGCTTTATGCGGTGAGAGATTTTAAACGTAGTTTATTTGATCTAGTGTTTAGTCTCTTTCCAGACACTGAATTATTTATCTTTCATTAGATTTTTCTGTTACATTGTAATTCTGTTTTCGCAATTACTAACTTTTGAGAAAGGATAGAATTGCGTGTTTCAGGTACAAACCACTTAAAGTTTCGAGTTCAGTGAAATAAGTGCATACAGAAAATCGAAAGTGATAAGTGATTAGCGCAAAGTGTGTCAGTGTTGTGCGTGAGGGTACTTCTGTGCGTGCCAGTCGTCCTCCCAGTCCGGGACCTCTTGCAAGCTCCCAAGCCCAGGGGAGAAGCAATGTCGAAGGGCAAAAGGGTTCGGCAGGCCTTGATCGGCGCACAGAAGTATCCTCGGTGGTTGCGGGCGTGTCTTAAGAGACCGTCACTCCCACCCGCAGACGATTGAGCCCTTATTTTGCTTGTCTGCAGAAGAAATTTCGGGGAGAAAACGCTGGTCTCAGGTCTCAAGACCTCTTAAACGTAAAGTCCAGACCTATGCCAGACGTACGAAGTTAGAGTTCAACAACCCGGATGCAGTCATTGGGTTAGCTCTGACTCTCCTCAGTCTCAGGTGACTGCACACCTCCTAAGAGAGGTAAGGCGATGCCACAACAGACCTTATCGTCTGTTGATCCCAAGACGACTTTGCTGCAGTCCATGCAGTCGCAGCTTGGGGTCTTAATGCGTGAGTTTCAGGCTGAGAAGGTTACACCTCCTCCTGCGAACGCTCCGCCTCTCCGCAGTCCAGTCTGCCAGGCGTACGAAGTTGAGGTTCCTCAGGCTACCTTACCGCGTTCTGAGTTGCCAGTTACCAGCGGTGTGCAGCAACCTCCGCCTCCTCCTGCGAGAGCTCCGCCTCACCGCAGTCCAGTCTGCCAGGCGTACGAAGTTGAGGTTCCTCAGGCTACCTTACCGCGTTCTGAGTTGCCAGTTACCAGCGTTGTGCAGCAACCTTAACCTTCCTTAAGGCAATCTCAGCAATGGGAGCAGGAGTCTTATGCCTTACTTCCTCCGCTTCCGCTTGCGGTTCCACCAGCGAGGCAACAATCTCTTGAGGTACGACAACCTCTTCCATCAATGAGGCAGCCACCTCAGCACTCGCTGCAGCTTAGGCTAGCTCCTCAGGAACCTCAACTCGCGAGACAAGAACTGCGTTCTGCGCAGCCGCTATCTCAACTCTCGCAGCTCACACCTCAGGAACCTTAACTCGTTCCTCAGGAACCTGCTACTGCGCATCCGCAACCCTTACAGCAAGCGCAACTCTTGAGGCAACAACCTCATGCTATGAGTCAGCCACCTCAATGCATGCATCTGCCACTTTCTCCTCAACTTGAGAAATAACAAATGACAATAATAACACCTCATTACTTTCATAACTTGCATTTGTAATCATATACATGTATGCCTACACAAACATTATGATAATGGAGGTTATTTGTCTTACTTATATAAAAATATATATGTATTCCTTGCAATATATTTTTAACAATATCGCAAAATATGGCAAAAATATCTTCAAAACAAAAATGAATCATGAGTTATGAATGTAAGGTAAATATTATGTTGATATTAAAACCCCATGCAAGCATGCATGAAGCACTCTAGCACTGGTCATGGAATTTCTGAGAAATGTTAAACGCCATGCAACACGCTCTGCTTACCTTACAGCATGCTCTACATACAGCATGCTCTGCATACAGCATGCTCTGCATACAGCATGCTCTGCATACAGCATGCTCTGCATACAGCATGCTCTGCATACAGCATGCTCTGCATACAGCATGCTCTGCATACAGCATGCTCTGCATTCAGCATGCTCTGCATTCAGCATGCTCTGCATTCAGCATGCTCTGCATTCAGCATGCTCTGCATACAACTTGCTCTGCATACAACTTGCTCTGCATACAACTTGCTCTACATACAGCATGCTCTGCATACAACATGCTCTGCATACAGCATGCTCTGCATTCAGCATGCTCTGCATACAGCATGCTCTGCATACAGCATGCTCTGCATACAACATGCTCTGCATACCTTACCGCATGCTTCTCAGTCATACATCTTTGGTTGTTGCCAACTCACTAGACTGTCAAGCAGTTTCATAATGTTGCCTTCTAGTCTGCTGCTTTTGCACCATTGAAACCCTCACTGAGAGAACTTAACTTTTCTCGGATATGGTCCCTGTAGATGAGAAAGTGCTTTTCTCCCTCCTTCTGATATTCCCTTGAGGACTCTGTCATTTGGAGAGGAGCCTTTAGCTGCGTAGCCTCCTATGGACTTTTATTTAAGCATAACATGCTTCCAGGGAAGGTAATGGTTCCACTTCAGTCACTAACCCCGTCTGTTACCACACCTGCTCCCATAGACCTTGAGCTGTGTTGCAAGACATGCAGTCCAAGCTTAGTCCTTGTTAAAGGATTTTTTGTTTACGGAGTCAGTGTGTCACTGGGAAGACGTTCAACAACCAGCAGAAGTGACTTGTTGTGACGCAGTGCGGCAACCTTGGCAACCCGATAAGGAGTTGTCTGTACGACCCAGACAGTCTAGACAGCTTCGGGTTGTCACTGTACTTCCTCGCTTCCCCATGGTTGACAGTTCACAGACTGTGCAGCAGTACCATGATCTTGTGTCCGGCTCCGTCAGACGACTGGCTTTTAAGAGCTCCCACAAGTCGTCGCTGTCTGGAGATTCTCAGATGGACTATGGATCTGACCAAGGAACTGGGCCTCCTGGTCAATTTTGAAGAGTCTCAGCTCATCCCATCCCAGACCATTGTCTCCCTGGGTATGGATCTTCAGAGTCGAGCTTTTCGGGCTTTTCCGTCGGCCCCAAGGATCTTCCAAGCCCTAGAATGCATCCAGAGCATGCTGAGAAGGAACCGATGCTCAGTCAGGTAGTGGATGAGTCTAACAGGGACACTTTCATCGCTGGCCCTGTTCATCGTGTTAGGGAGAATCCACCTCCCCCCCTTCAGTATCATCTAGCTGCTCACTGGATAAAGGACATGACGCTAGAGACGGTCTCAGTTCCTGTTTCCGAAGAGAGGAGGTCTTCTCTCGCGTGGTGTAAGAACAGCTTTCTTCTCAAGGAAGTCTACCTTTGGCTGTTCAGAAACCCGACCGCCGTCTCCTCTCGGACACATCAGACACGGGCTGGGGTGCGACTTTGGACGGACAGGAATGATCGAGAACATGGAATCAGGAGCAAAGGACACTTCACATCAATTGCAGGAGTTGTTGGCGGTTCTTCTGGCCTTGATAAACTTCAAGTCCCTCCAGCTTAACAAAGTGGTGGAGGTGGACTCTGACAACACCACAGCCCTGGCTTACACCTTCAAGCAGGGAGGGACTCTTTCGTGAAGTTGTTCTAGATCGCAAGGGACCTCCTCTTCTGGTCTAAAGATCGAAAGCTCACGCTGGTAACGAGGTTCATTCAGGGCGGTATGAATGTCATGGCAGATCACCTCAGCCGGAAGGGTCAGGTCATCCCCACAGAGTGGACCCTTCACAAGAATGTTTGCAGCAGACTTTGGGCCCTGTGGGGTCAGCCAACCATAGATCTGTTCGCTACCTCGATAACCTAGAGACTCCTATTGTATTGTTCTCCGATTCCAGACCCAGCAGCAGTTCACGTGGATGCTTTTCTGCTGGATTGGTTCCATCTCGACCTGTATGCATTCCCGCCGTTCAAGATTGTCAACAGGGTACTTCAGAAGTTCTCCTCTCGCAAAGGGACACGGCTGACGTTGGTTGGCTCCGCTCTGGCCCGCGAGAGAATGGTTCTTAGAGGTACTGCAATGGCTGGTCGACATTCCCAGGACTCTTCCTCTAGGAGTGAACCTTCTACATCTACCTCACGTAAAGAAGGTACACCCGAACCTCCACGCTCTTCGTCTGACTGCCTTCAGACTTTCGAAAGACTCTCGAGAGCTAGGGGCTTTTCGAAGGAGGCAGCCAGAGCGATTGCCAAAGCAAGGAGAACATCCACTCTCAGAATCTATCAGTCTCAAGGGGAAGTCTTCCGTAGCTGGTACAAGACCAATGCAGTTTCCTCAACCAGTACCACTGTAACCCAGATTGCTGACTTCCTGTTATATCTAAGGAAAGTAAGATCCCTTTCAGCTCCTACGATCAAGGGTTACAGAAGTATGTTGGCAGCGGTTTTCCGCCACAGAGGCTTGGATCTTTCCACCAACAAAGATCTACAGGACCTCCCTAGGTCTTTTGAGACCTCAAAGGAACGTCGGTTGTCCACTCCAGGCTGGAATCTAGACGTGGTCCTAAGGTTCCTTATGTCATCAAGATTTGAACCTCTCCAATCAGCCTCTTTTTAGGACCTCACATTAAAAACTCTTTTCCTCGTGTGCTTGACAACAGCTAAAAGAGTAAGTGAGATCCACGCCTTCAGCAGGATCATTGTTTTCACATCTGAAACGGCTACATGTTCCTTGCAGCTCGGTTTTTGCTAAACGAGCTTCCTTCACGTCCTTGGCCTAAGTCGTTCGAGATCCCAAGCCTGTCCAACTTGGTGGGGAATGAACTGGAGAGAGTACTTTGCCCAGTTAGAGCTCTTAGGTACTATCTAAAAAGGTCTTAACCTTTACAAGGACAATCAGAAGCCTTATAGTGTGCTATCAAGAAACCTTCTTTTCCAAGTTCTAAGAACTCAGTTTCTTACTATTCAGGCTTCTGATTAGAGAAACTCATTCTCATCTGAAGGAAGAAGACCTTGCTTTGCTGAAGGTAAGGACACATGAAGTGGGAGCTGTGGCTACTTCAGTGGCCTTCAAACAGAGCCATTCTCTGCAGAGTGTTATGGATGCAACCTATTGGAGAAGCAAGTCAGTGTTCGCATCATTCTATCTCAAAGATGTCCAGTCTCTTTACGAGTACTGCTACACCCTGGGACCATTCGTAGCAACGAATGCAGTAGTAGGCGAGGGCTCAGCCACTACATTCCCATAATCCCATAACCTTTTAACCTTTCTCTTGAATACTTTTTATGGGTTGTACGGTCGGCTAAGAAGCCTTCCACATCCTTGTTGATTTGGCGGGTGGTCAATTCTTTCTTGAGAAGCGCCGAGGTTAAAGGTTGTGATGAGGTCCTTTAGTATGGGTTGCAGCCCTGTATACTTTAGCACCTTTGAGTTGATTCAGCCTTCCAAGAGGAACGCTGCGCTCAGTAAGGAAGACGATCTTATTAAAGGCAGAGTAACGGTTCAAGTCGACTTCCTTACCAGGTACTTATTATTTCATTGTTATTGTGGATAACTGATTATATGAAATACGGGATACTTAGCTATCCTTTAGTCTTGTACACTGGTTTTTCACCCACCCCCCTGGGTGTGAATCAGCTACATGATTATCGGGTAAGTTTAATATTGAAAAATGTTATTTTCATTAGTAAAATAAATTTTTGAATATACTTACCCGATAATCATGATTTAATTGACCCACCCTTCCTCCCCATAGAGAACCAGTGGACCGAGGAAAAAGTGAGGTGGCGTCAACAACAAGTACTGTAGTACCTGGCCACAGGTGGCGCTTGTGAGTACACCCCCTTCTAGTATAGTGATAGCTGGCGTATCCCTCCCGTAGAATTCTGTCGGGCAACGGAGTTGACAGCTACATGATTATCGGGTAAGTATATTCAAAAATTTATTTTACTAATGAAAATAACATTTTAGATACTAATCTTCCTGAATATATCTTTACAGACAGCGAGCGAAGCAGAACGAAGGAAACGCCCTACGATTTACGTAAATTGCCTTGTTCTCCAACCAATTGTTTGTAACTCCGTTACTACGTAATTTTAAAGGCTTATTTATGTAATAAATATCATATTTAATTAAATTTTTCCTTCCAACCTTTATTTCAAACCACAGATTTTTATGGTTTTCTGCTTATGGCGCCCAACGTGGGGCAACACGAAGAAAGGTGCTTAATGATGGTGCAGATGATCCAGTAGAGAATTGACCACGACTGGGGCTCCCAATAGTCTCTCATATTTCTATTTGCAAGACATTGACATTTTCCTTTCCAGGATATCAACATTTTTATAAATATTATTTTCCTTTTCAGAAAATTAACATTTTATTGTTTTGCATTTGTTATAAGTTTGTTATAATGGCTAACTTACAGGTACTGATCGGACAACGAAAAGTCATTCGGAGAAAAGTCACCGAACAATTCAATAGGTCTGACACCTATTCTGCCCTTACACAAGAAGAAAAGTTAGCTATTAAAGGTGTTCTTGTTAATTATAGAAAAAAGTTGTCAGAGCTAGATGATCAAATCCTCTTGAAGAAATTTCCTGACTTATCTGATGAAGCAGAGTTAGAGCCAGAATTAACAAGTTGCCAGGATTATCTAGATAAAATTGAGCATTGTTTACCATTACTTGAGATTTCCAGGGGTAATAATGGTTCTAATATTCCCGACGTGGCCCGCAGTTTACTGAAACAGCCAACAGCTCCTCTTCCTAAGTTTACAAGCAAAGAAGAAGTTTTATTGAAATTTATAGCAGAGTTTGAGGCTACAACTAATGCATTTCAGTATCCAGACAGAGATTTACTTTTATTGCTGAAGCAACAGATAGACGGTCGAGCAAAGACTTTATTATGTTCTCTGGAAGCTGACAAACAGCGTTATGTAGATGCCAAAGAATTATTGATTTCCGCCTTTGCTTCTAAGGAGTTTTGTAAAAACAATGCAATTAGGAAAATTACGGAGTTAAGTCTAAGAGAGGGTGATGATCCCTTCACATTTATTTCCATCCTCCGATCAGTATGTGAAGCAGTCAAGACTTTTAACATTGGAGCGGATGAATTTGTCAGATATTTTGCTTGGCACGGCTTAAATGGTCGCTTTCAGCGTCATTTTATTAATATTACAGGGAAGACTCATCCTTCTTAAATGACATTATTTCACATTTCTTTGCAGCTTGCGAAAGGTACGAAAGTGACGGGAAAGGTGTTGAAAGCTTGAAATATAAAGCTTCACGTGTCAAAACATTAACACTCCCTCTTCGTAAAGAGAGAACTACCAGCATGGCTGCGGAAGCAGTAACATATGATAAAGACAGGTCTTCGCCTCAATGTTCCTTGTGTTCTACGGTTGGAAATGCTGATAAATTTCACTTTATTCATAAGTGCCCTAATTTTCTTTCTCCTACAGATAAAGTGCATATTTTAAAACCTAGAAATGGATGTGTAAAATGCGGCCAGTTTAATCATGTTTCCGGTAAGTGTCGTTTTAAATTCAAGAGACGCTGTTCAAATTGTAACAGCTGGCATAGGACTTACCTGTGTGATAGGAGTCTGTCACCAGGCAATAACTCTAATAATATTAATAACTGCAAATCCAAGGTGGAAACTTCTCAAATAAGCAGCGGTGTTGCCGTCCTTCCTACTTGTCATGGTGATTCTATTTTACCCACCTTTTCATTTAAAGTTGGGGGAACTGTTTACAGAGGACTGAAGGACAGTGGTTCGCAGAGCACGTTTGTCACTAAGAAATTGGTGGAGGAGAATAATCTTAAAATCATTAACTCTAAAGTAAAGCTAACAGTTAATGGGTTTAATGGTAACAAAGAGTATTTTACTGAAATTGTTGAAGTTCCTGTTACGATCGGAGATAAATCCTTTATAATTTATTGCTTGGTTGTACCAAACATTAATGTAGCATTGAAATTACCTCTGCTTGGTAGATTGGTTGATAAATTTCAGGCACAAGGTGTTAAATTAGCTGATCAATTCCTTCATAAATGTTCTCATGAAATTGATAATGTTCAGCTCATTTTAGGTACAGACTTCGCTTATTGTATTGCAGGTACAGATACAGTTTTTGGAGGAATAAATTCATCGATGTATACTGAGTGTCATGCAGGTATTTTGCTGTCTGGTAGCATTGATTTAATGATTAAGAATATTGATAATTTAGCTGATAAGAGAGTGCCAACCTCGGCTGTTAGTAACCCATTTGAGTGTTGTTCTGCTATTCATATCCAGAGTAATTCATTTTTGCTGAACTCTAAAGTTGATATTTTTGCCGATGATGACATTAATACTAACTTTGAGGTAAACTATTCATTTACTGTAATAAATGAAAGAGGCATGCTTATGGAGAAACCACTGCAACAGGCCACTGATCAACTTCTAGAGTCTGAATGCAATTATTACTTAAATTACGATCAGAATTCCTACAATGATGAAAGTATTGAACTTAATAACCAGTTGGTCGAATTTACCATCAAGACCCTTCGTCGTAGGGAGTCTGATGGACGTATTATCGTTCCCTTGCTGTGGAATGGGAAAGTTTCTCATTTACTTTCAAAGAACGAAAATCTATCAAAGTTGATATTAAGGTCTAACCTCAAGAGACTTAAACGACATCCAGAACGTTTGCAGCTCGTTGACCAAACAATTAAGGAGCAATTGAAGGCAGGCATAATTGAACCCATTGATTTAGAAGTGTTTAAAAGTGAGAATCCTCAACATTCTTTTCTACCACACATGCCTATCTTTAAACTGGATAGGGATAGTACCAAATGTAGGATTGTATTTTTGTCTAACCTTAGGGATTCTTCTAATAATATATCTTTGTCACATAACCAGTGCATGTATTCAGGGCCTACGTTAAACCAAAAATTGTCCTCTTCCTTTTTACAGCTTAGATTTGACCAAAAGTTATTCATATTTGACCTTAAGAAAGCCTTTAATATGTTATCTTTAACAGAAACTGATCAGTCGAAGTTGTTATTTTTTGGTACAAAAACGTGAATCAAGGTGATTTTTCCTTATTGGCTTTTAAGAATGTAAGATTACCTTTTGGCCTTAGATGTAGTCCCTTTTTATTAATGATTTCATTATATTACATACTTGTTTTACAACCTTCAGAGGATTCTCGAATAGCAGCTTTAAAGAAATCTATCTATTCCATGATTTATATGGACAATGGGGCCATTACTGCCAATACTTCAGAGGAGTTAGAGTGGTCGTATAAACAGCTTTCAAATATATTCAATCCCTATAAATTTGACATTCAGCAGGTTGTAACTAATGACTCAACTTTACAGGATGAAGTGGACCGCGAAGCCGAGGCAGCTACGCCTTTACGTAACAAGTTGTTTGGTTTAAACTGGGATCGATGTTCCGACGAAATTTTCACTAAACCAATTTTTCTTGATCCCAATGCTAACACTAAAAGGTCTCTTTTACAAACAATTGCTTCACAGTTTGACCTTTTTGGTTTTAATATGCCATTGTTTAATCGCTGTAGATTGTTCATGCATCAATTACAGTGTCAAAGGAATTTACATTGGGATCAACCATTAACGCAAGAATTGCAGAGAGACTGGATTAATATTTGCAGGCAAACCAACAGAGCTCCTCCTTTAAAAATTGCTAGGTGTGTTGGTCCACAAGATGGCAGTTATGATATTTATATTTTTTCAGATGCAAGTAAGGACATATTTGGTTGTGTACTCTATTTACAGCATATTGAATCCAATCGCTTAAGCTTTATACATGCCAAAAGCCGACTTGTAAATAAGCAACTCAAGAGTAAATCCATGCCCTCTCTGGAACTTAAGGCAATACATTTAAGTGTTGAGTGTGCTCTTGAGATTTACAGAGATTTGTCTGGATCTGCTTGCTTAAAACCCTTAAAGGTTAATCATATTTACGTATATACTGATTCTCTCTGTGCCTTACATTGGCTGAATTCTGCTGCCTTGAAATTGGACAAATTGAATAAACATTCTCCATTTGTCGTAAATAGACTTCATAATATACAAAGAATGTGTGAAACTGTTCCTATAAAATTTAGCTTTATTTCAGGGAAAAACAATCCTGCGGACATAATCACCAGATGTGTGTCATACAACCAGTTGCAAAATTCTTGCTTTTTTTCAGGACCAAATTTAAGTATAAATGAAGTTCCAGAATTGTCAGCTACCATACCAGCATTTGAGATGCCCACCGAGGTTCAAGCAACTCCTTCCACAGCTCAGGTTATGGAAGTTGCTAACAATCTTATTGATATTAATAATTATTCCAATTTCAGGAAACTTGTATTGATTTTTCGCAGAATTTTCTTAGTGGTGCACAAGTGGAAGCTGAAAGCGAAAATTGCTTGCTCACCAGTCGCTAATTACTTTGCCCAGGCTATAAATTACTTTTTAAACACTGAACAAAGGAAGCATTATCCTGAGGTATATTCTTACCTACAGCATGGTCTTTATTCTAGAAAAGACATTCCTCCTATTATAACGCAACTTAATTTATTTTTAGGTTCACAGGGTCTTCTGAGAGTTAAGAGTAAATTCAAAAAATGGAATTATGGCTTAAGTGGAAATTACCCTTTATTATTGCACCCGGACAGTCATTTGGCCAAACTAATTATTTGGGATGCACACCTCAAATTATTACATTCAGGATGTTATTCTGTATTAACAGAGCTCAGAAAGCATTATTACATCCCTAAACATTTCTCAGTTGTGAAAAAGGCTCTTAAACAGTGTGTTCATTGTCGTAGGTTTAATAATCGTTATATAAGGTTAAATCAGAACTTTTACAGAGACTTCAGAGCAGATCCTCCTATGGTTCCTTTTTCTAACATATTTATGGATTATCTAGGACCCTTCAATACGAAGGATGGAAAAGAGACCCGTAAGGTTTGGTTACTATGTATCACCTGTACTTGGTCTAGGGCAGTTAACCTCAAAATTTGCAGGAGTTTGAATGTTGCAGAATTTTTAAGAGCATTTCAGCTACACTGCTTTGAGTACGGGATTCCTCAACTTTGTATTAGTGATCTTGGGACTCAGTTGGTGGCAGGAGGTAATATCATAACTTCCTTCATTAGTGACCCAAAGACGCAATTATATTTTGAGGAAAATAATGTAAAACCCCTCTCCTTTCAGCAATATTTCAAAGGCTGCAGTGAATTGGGATCATTAGTAGAAGTCTGTGTAAAAATGGTCAAAAGACTAATGTTTGGAGCAATTAAGAATTTTGTATTGACGTATGTAGACTTTGAATTTCTTGTCTGTAATATTGTGCATCTCATTAATCGACGACCTATAGCCTTCAAAGAAGCTGTTCGTGCTGAGACTGACAATGTGCCCGAACCAATAACACCGGAACAGATCGTGCGACGCTATGAATTGACTTCTCTAAACCTTATCCCTAATCTTCAATCTCTCAGTTGAAGATCCAGAATTTGACCCTGATAATCAAGCTATTTCTCAGAATTACGTAAAGTTGTGTAAAATTAGGCAGACTTTAATAGAGACCTATCATAATGAATTTCTGGGTACTCTGATTCAGCAAGCAGTTGATAGGAAGGGGCGGTATCGTCCCGTTACTCATAAATTACTAAATGTTGGCGATGTTGTATTAAATAAGGAGGAACATACCAAAAGGAATAATTATCCTCTAGGTATAATTCTAGAAGTGTTTAAGAATGATTTGGGTGAAGTTACCCATGCTGTTATTAAGAAGGGAAAAACAGGCCAGACATCAAGGTTGCATGTAAATAATATTATTCCAATACTAGAAAACACAGGAAGTACCAATTCAGCTACTCCTGATGTTAGTAATTCTGTTACTTCGTCCTTAAGGCCCAAAAGAAAGGCTGCTATATTAAGCCAAGAAAGGACAAGACAGATGCTTTAATCTTTATTCAGTGTTTGTATTTTTTTGTATTTAATTTAATTATTTTTACATTTCTTAAATGTATTTTTTCTTACAATTGTCCTGTTATATATGTTTCAGGATGGAATTTTTTCATTTCTGAAAAAATCCCATCTTCGCCCCTGGACTGTACAAGATATTTCATATTTTCACATGGCGACAGGAAAGACTAGTAATTATTAAGAATTTGGTATTTCAATTGCCCTACTCTTGGTACCATCAAACTGTCTTTCCTGCCGTCCAGTCTTTAAAGATGGGTAGTTTTCTAACTCCTCCTCCTTCCATATGCTTTACTCGAGCGAAAACGGCGACGAGGAGGCAGGCAGCCCGGCCGTCCGGCAGTGTCAGAGACAGAGACACAGAGACCTCACTCACCTGGAAAGGTTTCCACATTTTTTATTTTTTTTTTTGTCCGACATGCCTTTCTTAGGCTAAAGGCTTTTATTGGGATCCCTGGTCTACGTCACCCTCTTGTGAAAATCTGCCAAAATCCATCTGCAACGCCTTTGTGCATGGTTCGACAATGGTGAGTACCAAGGATATATAGGGCTTATTTTTAAGGTTATCATTGCGAACTCTCATTGCCTTGTGTTGCCTATTAAAGTTTTTCCTGTCTGTCATTTTTAATCTTATGAAGATTCGTAATAGTTTTTTTTGGTGATCAATATGTTTTATATATCGTATTCTCTTGTCCTTTCAGGTGATTTAGCTCTCGGACTAGTAACTCTAGCTTATTCATAAATTCACGTTAACACTTGGGTAAGAGAATCGTCTAATTATACATTAATGTTTCGAGTGATTATATTTATGACGAATTGTCTCCCATATTACAACCGAGCAAATTTATATTAGGTTTACCGTTCATTTCAGGATGGTGTTCGGTTTCGGTGTATCGGCCCTTTTATTTCCTTCCTGATACTAATGTAAACCTCAGTTGCTCAATTGTAAGGTAATTTTAAGTGGGTTATTATTCCGATGGGTATATTTTTCTACATAAATGACCATGCTTTTTAGATACTAATCTTCCTGAATATATCTTTACAGACAGCGAGCGAAGCAGAACGAAGGAAACGCCCTACGATTTACGTGAATTGCCTTGTTCTCCAACCAATTGTTAGTAACTCCGTTACTACGTTATTTTAAAGGCTTATTTATGTAATAAATATCATATTTAAATACATTTTTCCTTCCAACCTTTATTTCAAACCACAGATTTTTATGGTGTTCTGCTTAGAACATTATTTTCCCTTCCTTTTAACCAAAGAGTTTGATTGTGTTATGCATAGTTTTCCTGTATGTTCTGCTCATCCCAAGAACTTGAATTTAAGAGAAGAGGAAGAACTTTGTGCATTGCAATCAGATCGTACACTCAAGATGAGATTTACAAACCTATCCTTGGACAAGATCTGTATTTCAGCCAAGAAAGAATATCCTGCCATTCACAGAAAAGCAATAAATATTTTGTTTCAGTTTTCCATTTCCTGCATGCGTGAACAAGCATTTTCCCCTTTGACCAGTGAAAAGAGCAAGGAAAGAAATTGCCTCCTTTCAGTAAAAAAAAGAAAGGCGCGTGTGCTTAACAAAGATTCGATCTCGAATTAGGCAATTGAGTTCCAAAAGACAACCACAAGTGTCACATAGAAGAAGCTCATTTCATTCTGGGCCAATATAATTTTGTTATTTTTACTTTGATATTTTCTCTTCAATAAGTTATTTCAGTATTTTTGAATGAATCCAGTAATTATGTGTTTGAAGTAGGTGTTAGAAAAATATGTTCATTTTTTTCCGAATTGGTCAATAAATTTGAGAGACAATTTTCTTGCCTTTTATAATTTGTATCAGGGGACTGAATACTGGAAATACAGCAATTAGTGACAACTGCCAATTAGGTGAATAGTTGACTCTGTTGGGATACAGTCAGAGTGTGGAAGGCTATGGGCTGGTAACCTGACCCGGATAACCTGTAAGGATGTTTGCACACACAAATATATGTATATATATATATATATATATATATATATATATATATATATAATATATATATATATATATATATATATATATATATATATATATATATATATATATGCCTATATATTTGTGTATGTATATTTATATATAGATATAGATATATATATATACCTATATATTTGTGTATGTATATATTTATATATAGATATATATATATAGAGAGAGAGAGAGAGAGAGAGAGAGAGAGAGAGAGAGAGAGAGAGAGAGAGAGAGAGAGAGAGAGAGATTGCATATGAATAACACATGAACGACCGTAACGTCAGGTCAGGAGGGCAAATGGAAAATAATAATGACCTAAGGTAGGAAAAAAATGGAGGGTCGTAAGTTCTCTTCGGGGAGGCGGTTGCTGTAAATAGCATTTTCCCCTTTGGGTAGAAAGGTTCTTCTATCGATCATAATCAATGGAAAATATATTATAAGTGAGTTACGAAGCTAAGACTCTCAGGTATTTGAGATGGCCTTTTCTCTGGTGGCTTTTTTGTAGAACTTCTTTTTCTGGGTATAGTTTCATTCCTGACTTTGCCAATCATGTAAAATTGGTTCACTTGTAAATGAATGATTTGTAATTACCAGGTATCATAACATTAATGGTTTTTGATATAGATTACAGTATAATTGATTAAGTATTAGTAACTTAGATAAAGATTTTGAATAATAATTAATAATAAATAACAATGAAATATATATAATTGTATATGATTTTTAAAAACGAGTAAGAATACCAGCTTCCAATATGAACTTAAAAACGCCATTGCCATCAAAAACATCTGTGGCAAGAATTTTGTTCATAATGTACGGTTGGACACATGAATAACTACCACAACTCTCTCTAAGGAATTACACTTTGTCACACCCTTACTGCGTGGCTAGATCCTGTTTGTAGCCCAGTCCACCATCTCTACTATCTCGCCATACGCTACCAGTTTGGTTACTTGGCTCGCAATAAGGGTATCGCAGGGTACATTTCTATGGAACGAGGTGTGTCAGGAATTCCTGTGTTCAACTGAACCTGTCATCCCCATTACGAGCTTCAGAGAGGAACATTGGCAAAGATCCACAAGTCAGGGGAACCAAGCAATGGTGGATGGCTCCTGTCAATCATCAAGAACTAGTGTGTTAAGCGAGTGAGTCTAATTCTTCTTGGGAGGCACTGGGCAGTTTCCCATCTTCTAGGCATGTTATGTTCAGCTGTAATAACGGCAGTAGGACTTATGCTTAATATTGTATGGATTACAGTTTATTTATATATTTCTGAAAAAGTTTCATTTGGTTGCAAAACAGAAATTTAGGACGAGAGAGAGGTGCATTTTTATTTTGAATTTATAAGAACTTTGAAATAATATGAGAAATCTTTGAAGTTTGTTTGGAAATTATAAGAGCTTTGAAATAAAATGAGAAACCTTTGGAATTTTTAGGTAAAAGTACTCGGATTTGCAATCATGTTTTGAATACTTATTCCTCATCTTATTCCAGGAGAAAATTTATATATAATTTATCTATCTGAGTGTACGTCTATATGTCTACTTTTGCAAATGAACAGTACTTTATAATTGGAATTCATGTCTGTTCTTTTCCCACAAGAAAATTATCATTAATATTATTATTAGCTAAGTAACAACTCTAATTGGAAAAGCGAGTTGCTATAAGACCTATAAGGGCTTCAACGGGGAAAATAGCCCTTACCAAATGGAAAGTAGCCAATGGACAATTACAGTGCAACAGTTAACCCCTTTAGTGAAGAAGAATTGTTTGGAGCTCTTTGTATTGTCAGGTGTATGAGGACAGAGGAGAATGTGAAAAGTATCGGATAGACTATTCGGTTTATGTTTAGGCAAAATACTTTGAAATAGTAGTAATGTTAATCTGTAGTCTCAACACTTTTATCATAGTATTAAAAGTAGCTCACGTGGAAGACAAATTGTGTATTCTATCACCCAAGTTTTTCTATACAAATTGTAATTTAAGTAATGAGCAAAATGTTTGGTTTGACATTAAGATGTAACTTGAGTTACATGTATTCTAATATTTTAATTTTTGCATATAATACATCACAACTGTACTTTTTATATCAGATAATTACTAACACTTGTAAAGAATCATTCTATTCAATGTCATTTTTGTCATTGTTACTACTAGTTTTCCTACCAGATTTACATCCTGTTCTGTTGAAGATTGCCTGGCCCTTTTGGCCAGACACAGGCTTTTGCAATCTTGCAGCCCGTAGTATGATTTACATACCTTAAGATCTCATTGTTACCTATTGTTAGTCCCAGTAATCTTGTCAGGTTCGTTTCAAGTTTTAAGACACCGCTATAGGTATTGTCTTATACTACACATAATCCCTTTTTAGCGACGGCTCATTTTTTTTTTGTATACACATGTACCGAATGGTCTGGCCTATTCTTTCAACATTCTTCTCGTTCCTCATATACCTAACAACACTAAAATTACTGAAAAATACTTCTTAACTATTTCTGTAATTTTTCAGTGGCTACTTTCCTCTTGGTCAGGGTAGAAGAGA
>NC_090749.1:67084332-67086430 GCF_036898095.1 Palaemon carinicauda
CTTAATGTTCCTTTTCATTCATCTAACTCACCCTCTCTTTTGTTTCCTTATTTACCAATGATGTAAAATCAGATGATTTTTTATTGGTAAAATAACATACCCATCAAAAGCCACGTTATACTTGGCAATAAACTCCATACTTTTCATGCTTGAGAGTGTGTAAGTCACTTAATTTGATAAAGACATGATAATGGTCAAAGGTAAAAATAACCCTTACTTACTTTAAGGGCTTTTTTGCAGTCTTGTACAGCAGGGGAACCCTACTCTCTACTGGACCTCCACAGTTATTTTATCATGTTCGTTCGAAAGCATCCATCATTTCACATCTCCTATTGCTCTCTTATTGTTAAATCGTCACTATTGAAGCACTCACAGGATAAGAAAGTCTTCAGTTTCCTCTTGAAATCCTTAATGTCTTCAATCATTCGGATGTCTAGTGGGATCTTATTGTATAGTCTCCGGGCCGCATATTTAAAGTCTCCAGAAAGCCCACAGTAGACATATATCTAGGTTCCAATAAGTTGAAAACCATCTGTAACTATTCTCGTGTCAACAAACTTTGTTGGCTGCACAATATATAGCAATTCTTTTAGACGTTTTGAACGACCGGTTCTGATAAATAGCTTGGTTATTGTACATATTTTAAACTATATTCGCGCTTTAATAGGCAGCCAGTGTAAATCAATTAGTATAGGAGTAATTCTTTCTTGATATGGGACACCTTTTATCAGTCTTCCTCTTTTCTTTCTTTACGTCTTTTCCTTTCTTTGTCACTAAAGTGTCTCCATCAAACCAAGAAGATCGGTATTTAACAATTATAGTCTTTTCCATCAGTGGACACATGGTATCTTATTCTTTTTTACTTACTTTATTAAATATGGTCGTAAGGTAGTCAACACATAGCTACCAACAAACTTTGGTTTATTTATTTTCTTTGTAACTTCTTCAATAAATACAAATGGAGAGAAGTCTGATTTATGTCTAAATTTTATTTTCTTCACTGCATGTTTCTGTAGTGGTAGTCTAAACATAATAAGTTTTTTACACTGGAAGGATAGTGCACTTCTGTTCTACATTTATATCAGGTACAATGTTATTCATTACATCATTCAAAACTAGGTCCAACGTATGCCCAGTCAAAGTAGTTGCACAGTCAACATTATTCACCAATTAATATGATTCCAATAACTCACTAAAAGCTAAACCATCAATATATGATGCGTCATCAATCCAAAGTTTGAAGTCTCCATAAATAACTAAATAATTTTTCTCCATGATAAACATCTCAATTTCACTGGATTCTTGAAAGAAGATACCAGTATTTGTTCTCAGAAGTTTAAAAACTGTTACAATGGATAGTTTTTTTTTGTGTGTGTGCGTGAAGTTTATTTCTATATATTCAAAGCTTGTTACACTAGTTCTTCTTAATATTTTGAGATTTGAGTAACCTTTATAAATAAAGAGTCCGACACCCCACCAGATCTACTCTCTCTCAGAGTGGGAGAGAAGGGGTGTGTGTGAGGGGGTGGGTGTCATTTCAGTGATCTTAGCCCTTGCCAAAGTTATTTAACCATATTTCAGATTCTACTAGTATGTCGAAATATTCCTCATTTATCAATTCTCGAGTATAAATAGTTTTATTACCAACAGATTGTATATTCACATAGCCACAGTTTATGACATCCTCAGTATCTATTATCAGTATTTTCTGCTAGTATTTTCAATTCCAAGTCATAAGCTTTGCAATTTCTTAAAATCCCTGTGCGGCCATTTGGTTTGTTTAACTTTGTGCAGTTTATGCATTTTAACTGTTCTCTTTGGTGGAATGTTTTTCTGAAAATTTCCCGCAGACTTTATCATCCTTCTTAGACTTGCAATCTTCTTCAAGCTGTCCATACCTCTGGTCTGTTGTAAGTACCCCATCGCAACATAACTTTGTCACCACTATCATGAATAGCCTTCCGAACTTTAAAATCACATTTCAGAGCTTCAGGATCACCTTTCTACCCAGTGTTTGCTTCCCAACTGGATTCACTCCTAGCAAAGTAATACTAAATCATAATATTTCGTAAATCGTAAAACTAGCTTCAAAATATCG
>NC_090749.1:67086930-67089430 GCF_036898095.1 Palaemon carinicauda
GAATTAATATATGAATAAATTATTCCGTGTGACGTGGATTTATTATCTGTTAAACAAAGGAACCGAATTCTTACTGGAGCCAATATCAAAGCGATTTTAATCATTGCACTGAGATTTATTTTTGATTGAAAAACTCGTGACAGAGAGAGAGAGAGAGAGAGAGAGAGAGAGAGAGAGAGAGAGATTCTCACTTAAACTTGAATTATTATAAAGTGATGGCGATACTGTAATTCAAGTTTATGCCGTATTTTCAACACATTTTACACATATATACAAACACACATGAGCACACAAGCGCGCGTACGTACGTACATACATACATACATACACAAACACACGTATATATATATATATATATATGTGTGTGTGTGTGTGTATATATATATATATATATATATCACTTCAGGCATCTATTTTACGTTTATAACGAATTGACAATATATTAGTGGCGTCCAGAATTAAATTTTCAGATGTCACTATGACATTGTCAATTAAGTACAACATTTATGTAGAGAGAGAGAGAGAGAGAGAGAGGAGAGAGAGAGAGAGAGAGAGAGATGTTAACGACATCCAGTGGAACTTCAATCATAATTAATCCCCAGAATCCTTTTTCGTCTCTGGAAGGAAAAAAAAAGAGTCTGTTTTCAATGTGGTCTAAACGGAGTTAAAATGGACAAAGTTTCCCAACACAAAATAATTGACAGATGAAGTTGCAACAGAGAAGGGAAGTTGCAGAAGGATTTCAACAGCTTAGGAAAACTCCAGTTTTGTAACGTTTATAACTCGTAAGATTACTTTACGTTTTCGGGAGTAATAAGTTCTCTCTCTCTCTCTCTCTCTCTCTCTCTCTCTCGCTCTCTCTCTCTCTCTCTCTCTCTCTCTCTCTCTCTCTCTCAAAAAAAAAACCACACACACGCACACATATATATGTATATATATATATATATATATATATGTATATATATATATATATATATGTATATATGTATATATATATACATATATATGTATATATATAATTATATACATATATATATATATATATATAGATACATATATATAAATTTACACACACACATATATATATATAGATATATATGCATATATATATATATATATATATATTTGTGTGTGTGTGTGTGTATCTATACGCATACCGTGATAATTCTCCGGAGGATAATCCATGTACGTTTTTAATACCTTCCCATCTATCCCTCCATTGCTAATGACGGCTCTAAAACCCCTTGGTAATATAAATCCCTCCAACCCCATTGTCGGTAAGTTATGCAAATTTTGCTAATGGGAAATGTATTATAATGTATTCTTATTTCATCATAATACAATATGCAAATTTATCAAGGATATTGATAGTTTTTGATATTGTGTGAAGTTACATTTAACGGTAATGCCGATGGCATATATAATTGTAATAACCGTAAGATAATAAAAAATAATAAATGTAATTATTAATACAGAAATAATAAAAGAATAGTATTTATTTAATAAAAAAATTCTGCTATGTTGATAATAATTCTATAACAAAGAATAAGTCTTTTTATAGTTTATATATGATATATTTGTTTTAATGTTTATTTTATTTTTTCATTATTTCTCATATCGTTTATTCATTTTCTTATTTCCTTTCCTCACTTAACTATTTTTCTCTGTTGGAACCCTTGGGCTTATAGCATCCTACTTTTTCAACTAGGGTTGTAGCGTAGCTAATAATAATAATAATAATAATAATAATAATAATAATAATAATAATAATAATAATAATAATAATAATAATAATAATTTCATACAAATTTATCATGAAAATACAAAGACCGATATTGAAAATCAACAGTTCTTATTTTCACTACTACTACTACTACTACAACAACTATAATAATAATAATATTAATAATAATAATAATAAAAATAATAATAATAATAATAATAATAATAATAATAACAGATATCACTATCACCACTTTGATAAAAGATAACACCATTCCCATAATGGTGCAAAATATTCATGAGATACAAGATATTCTGGTGATAACGCCTCGATGAGTAAAGATATTAATAACCCTTCGACGTATATTAATAATCTTCACAGCAAATAACTTCATCTCCTTTGTTCGGTCAAACAAAACTCCGATCGAGTAAACACTCGATGAAAATTTGCATTTTTCACTGCGTAATGCAAGACGAAATCGCGTTCCTGTCTTCTTATATGCAGAAGCTATCCTAATGTATAAAGGCCACTCATGAGTAGCATAGCTAGGGGACAGTTACAATGCCCTAGAAGCTGACCATATTATTATTATTATTATTATTATTATTATTATTATTATTATTATTATTATTAGAAGCTAAGCTTGAACCCTAATTGGAAAAAGCAAGATGCTATAAGCCCAAGGGCTCCAATAGGGAAAAATAGCCCAGTGAGGAAAGGAAACAAGTAAATCAATAAACTACAAGATATGTAATAAACAATCAAAATAAAAGTATT
>NC_090749.1:67091930-67094430 GCF_036898095.1 Palaemon carinicauda
ACTTATAGTATCTTGCTTTCCCAACTAGGATTGTAGCTTGGCTAGTAGTAATAGTTCTCTCTCCTTCTTGAAGTGCAATTGTAATGCTGTCAGTTCGTAACCTGAGGAATGATAGTTTCACTTCAACAGCTTATTATATGCATTCATGTTACTCAACCGTTGTGGGTCGCAGCGATGGTGGAGAGAGAAATAAGAGTAATAAAGAGAGATAAAAAATTATGTGAGTAACTGTAATTAAATATTATTCCAAATATTGTCTTTCTCTCTCGGATTCTCTTACAACTTTACCTTCAAGTTTTAATTGACTTACAATTTAACTCATCGTATTCAATATTCTTAAATGACAGTTTGGAAAAGCTTCGTTAATGTTGACCCTTTTACCCTCAAAGGGCGTACTGGTACGTTTCACAAAAGCCATCCCTTTACCCACATGGACGTACTGGTACGTCCTTGCAAAAAAAATGCTATATAAATTTGTTTTTTATATTTTTTGATAATTTATTTAGAAATTTCAGGCATTTTCCAAGAGAATGAGACCAGCCTGACCTCTCTTTGACAAAAATTAAGGCTGTTAGAGCAATTTAAAAAAAATATACTGCAAAATGTGCTGGGAAAAAAATAACCCCCTGGGGGTTAAGGGTTGGAAATGTCCAAGAACCCCGGGGGTAAAAGGGTTAATACAATGAAACTATAGAGGCAAAATATAGTTCAATAGCACCATGCACGGAAGGAAAGACTTTTAACAGGATACAACAACAAATTATAACAACACATTTAAAACTCATAACAGACATAACTCAAGTCAAGCTGCAGTAAATTTTTCTTCAAATAAGTTTCATTCATACGATTATACCTTTTTTTAATCAGACATGAATATTTAACTCTGAAGTACAGTAGAGCTTAACGAATAACCTTGAATGATATGAATAAAATTTGAAGATAATATTACAAATTTTAAAGTACATTTTACTTGGGTCCATCTGTAAATGTATCTATTTCGAAAGGATTTTTAACTAAAGGACTTGCATTAGAGTTCATGGAAGGGATCCTATCACAAAGGAGTCTATTGTCACTAGATCCTTAACTAGGGGAGATGAATATAGTTTGTTGGGACAGACGCTAACTTTCCTATTACTTGTCAAATCGATTTTCTTTATGGGGAAATGTTGTTCATCATTGTCTGAAATACGATATTGAAGTTAGTTTTACGATTTACGAAATATTATGATTTAGTATTACTTTGCCAGGAGTAAATCCACTTGGGAAGCACACACAGGATAGAAAGGTGATCCCGAACTCCTGAAATGGGATCCTGAAGTTCGGAAGGCTATTGATGATGGTGGTGACAAAGTTTTGTTGCAATGTGGTAGTTGCAACACACGAGATAGGTACCACGTGATCACCTGCTACCACTGTCAGAAGTATGGACATTTTGAAAAAGATTACAAGTTTAAGAAGGATGATTAAGTCTACGGGAAATGTTCAGAAAAAATTTCACGAGAGAATGTAATTCGAAACAGTAAAAATGTATGAGCTGCACTAAGTTAAACAAACCAAATGACCTCATAGTGAACTCAAGTAATTGCAAAGCTTATGATTTGCAATTGAAAAGGTTTGCAGAAAATACTGATAATAGATACCGAGGATGTCATAAACTGTTATGTAAATATACAATCTGTTGGTAATATGACTGTTCAAATTCGAGAATTGACAAACGAGAAATATTTGGACATACTAGTATTATATGAAATATAGTGAAATAACTGTGGCAAGGCTAAGATCACTGAAATGACACCACCCCACAACACAAAACTTTTTTCACATACCGAGAGAGAGAGAGCAGGTATGGTGGGGGTGTCGGAATCTTTATTCATAAAAGTTACCAGAATCTCAAAATATAAAAATAAAACTATTGTAACAAATTTTTGAATATACAGAAATAAACTTTATGTACAAAAAAAATATCCCTTGTAACAGTTTACAAACTCCTGAGATCAAATACGGGCATCTTCTTTCAAAAATTCAGTGAAATTGAGCTGATGATCATGGAGAAAAATTAATTAGTTATTTGTGGAGACTTCAAACTTTCGATGGATGATGCATCAAATCTTGATGCTTTAGCATTTAGTGAGTTATTGGAATCATATCAACTGGTGAATAATGTTGACTGTGCAACTACTTTGACTGGGCATACGTTGGACCTAGTTTTGAGTGATGTAATGAATAACATTGCACCTCATATAAATGTAGAACAGAAGTGCACTATCCTTCCAGTGCAAAAACTTATTATGTTTAGACTACCACTACAGATACATGCAGTGAAGAAAATAAAATTTAGACATAAATCAAACTTCTCTCCTTTTGTGTTTATTGAAGAAGTTATAAAGAAAATAAATAAACCAAAGTTTGTTGGTAGCTATGTGTGTTGACTACCTTACGACCACATTTAATAAAGTAAGTAAAAAAGAATAAGATACCATTTGTCCACTGATGGAAAAGA
>NC_090749.1:67099430-67114430 GCF_036898095.1 Palaemon carinicauda
TGATTACTGATGCAAGTGATGTTGGAGCAGGAGCAATGTTAGCCAACAAGTCAGCATCCAAGGAACTGTTACCAATTGCCTTTTACCACCATACATTCTCCAAATTCGAGCAGAGGTATTCAACGACAGAAAAGGAATTACTGGCGGTTATCCTGGCGATAAAGAGATTTCGGATGTACCTCTCCTTTGCACCGTTTGATCTGATAACGGACCATCAGGCATTAAGATGGCTAAACACCCTGGATATTAGAAAAGAGAGAAGGGAGATGGATTGAAACAATTCAGCAGTTTGACATAAATCCAATTCATAAAAGTGGTCGCAGTGCTGTGATGTCCATGGGTGATTATCTGTCGAGAGTTGGTGCTGATGGAAATCTGGTATCGCATATTGCAAGTATAGCAGTAGGATCTTCTCAGCAGTGGGCCACAGTATTTGTAGATCCCAATGAAATGTTAGAAAAACAGCATTGCGATGAAGGGATCAGGGAAGTAATGAACTTTATGAAAAATACGAGTTCACCGGGGGGTGTGTCAGAGGAGAATGAGCTTGCCAAATATGGTAACCGTTTGGGTATTACTAAAAATGGAATTCTGTGTTATATAAATTATAAAGGAAGACGCTCACAAGAACATCCCTATGGCGTGAAAGAAGAGTGGCTACCTGTAATACCAAAAGATATGAGAGACTATGCACTTCAAATGATTCATGACAGTCCAATGAGTGGTCACATGGGTCGTGATCGAACATGGGAAAGAGCTCGGAAGAGTTTCTGGTGGCCTCGCATGAAGGCAGATGTCCATGTACATGTCAGTAAATGTGAAGCATGTGGGAGTAACAAAAGATCGAAGCATTCAGGGAAGGCCCCTTTACAGAACCGCGAGCTCCCGGAATACATGAATGAACAGGTGCAAGTTGATTTCATGGGTCCGTTTCCCATTTCATCCCCACATCCATATCGTTACCTCCTTCAAATGCAAGATATTTTGACTTGCTATGTTGTTTTGGTACCTCTTGAGGATTGTTCAGCAAAAACAGTAGTGGATACTCTAGTTGAAAGATAGATTTGCATGTTTGGGGTGTCCCGTGTCATTTTATGGCTGATATCTTCAAGGCAATGTGTAACATGTTTGGAATTAAGCAGGATTTCGGTTCTCCTTACCATCCAAGAAGTCAGGCCCAGGTAGAACGTCAAAATCAATTATTAGACAACGTTCGTTGCATGTGTCACAATAATATGGATCTTTGGCCTGAAATGATACCCAGGGTACAGTTCTCTCACAATACAGCTGTAAATACTACAACTACATTTACTCCATATGAGCTCGTCTATGGGACTCCGGCTCGACGTCCAGAGGAGATTCTAAAAAAAGAAACTTCCAAAGATGAGGATTATCAACTGGGCTCTTTGGGTAATGCAGCAATCGCAGAAAGATTTGTGAGAGAGAAAGTAGATAAAATTGAGAAAATTATTAAGGTCGCACGGAACAAGACTGCAATGGCACAACAGATTAGGAATAACCAGCGGAAGTCTTACGGCAAAGCTTTCAAAGTTGGAGATTTGGTTCGATTGAAGTTATCGACAGCTGAGAGACGCCGTTGAGGAGGTGGTAAACTTGCACCATATCTTTCGAAGAAATATAGAGTTATAAAAATACTTCGTGGTGGCTGGACGTATAAGTTAACCCCAGCAGAGACAATAACAGACGAAGTAAAGATAAAACATTTTGACGAACTGGAGAAGGCCCCTGTAAGCAATTATTCTTGGGAAACCGCATTGGCTGATCTTTCTGATGAAGAAGTCATCAAAATAGAGTCAGGGATTGGAAGTAATTCAGGAGGAATACGTCGGTCTACGCGGGAGCGCCATCCCCCAAGTCGTTTGCAGGTAGATCCCAGTAAAAGATCCTATGAATCGGAAGAGGAGGAATTTTGGGATGAATGTTCTAACAGCGAGAATGAGTTAGAAGACGATCAGAATTGCTTATGGCAATGATAATACTCGTCTTGATAAATGCAACATGTTAAATAGCAATTATTTATTTTATGTTATTTCATTCTTGTATTATTTAGTAAATTTATTTTATTGACATTCCCAATTTATTCATATATTGTCTCATAAATAAGAAGGGGAGTGAGATAGTTTGTATACTTAACTGTCTAACGATTGTTATTCTCCAAAGTAATATTCATATAACTGTTAAGCTAATTATTGCTGTAATAGTTCTTAACTGCTTTTGCTGTTAAATATCATAATCATTGTTTACTTCCTGTATATACTATTCTCAGTATTTAGTACTGAACTGTATCTTGTACCGTGAGTTTTGGATAATAAATACTGAAAGGAACCGCTGTGTTTGTCAAACCATGACTACACCAAAAACACTATCCAATTTCAAAAAGGTATGAGTCACTTTAAAATCTAAAATCAAAGTGAAATAAAATACTATCTGGCAACTTACGGGATTCAATGATTGAATATGTAAATAAATTATTTTCCTATTTATCTTGACAAAAGGACAAATAACAAATAAAATCATCAGCTCTCTGGCAACTCATTCCACTTGCTCTGATTTTCCGAACGTAAAACAATGAATGATCCTAAGCAAAATGCAGTCAGCAAAAAATGTTAGATAAAAGAAAATGGCTAACTGGCAACCGGAAAAAGTCACTGATTGGGCTACGTAGAAAATAGTTGCCGAGGTTGACGACAATTTTCTAATGCTTTCTGAAAAACAATATTGCTCATTGCAAGACAAAGTTACGAAGAACGTTAATTACATTACAACTTTGGGATTCCTCGAATTTGCCAAACAAAACGAAATCCGCCGTTTGTACTGGAGACAAAAGTGTGGGCGAAAGAAAAAGTTCAAAGTGATTTAAAAGAAACTTCTAGTAACTTTTGGCGGCCATTTTGGAGTTGCCGAACGTTTATTTCCTTGGAAATATCTGTGAAATAAGAGCAACAATTTAACTGAGTGCTGAAGGATGAATGGGAATCTAATGTATATATATATATATATATATATATATATAATATATATATATATATATATATATATATATATATATATATATATATATATATATATATTTATTTATTTATTTATTTATTTATTTATTTATTTATTTATTTATTTATTTATATATATATATATATATATATATATATATATATATATATATATATATATATATATATATATATATATATATATATATATATATATATGTCCAATTAGTGTTGAATTTTCTTAGGCAGTCAAGGAAGATATGACAAGCCCTACCAATTCATAGTAGTGCACGTAATCCGTCAAAAATGACTGCTAAATATTTAGAAAGCTATTCACACAGATTCCACCCTTCCCACTCCTCCCCCTCTCCTAACTACAACCTGCTGGTTTGGCGATTTGTGGAAGATTGCAGTTCCCGAGTGTACCTCTCTGAGTACCCACTCTCACCAGGATATGACTACTCCTTTCCCCGGCCGCTCAGCTTGATAGGAAAGAAATATTTAGCCAGACAGTTTCTCTTTATTATAGGCCTATAGGAGAGTATATGTACTCTAAATCCCTGAATTGTTCTACCACCAAACTGAGGTACTCTTTACTCACTGTTTTTCTCATATATATATATGTATATATATATATATATATATATATATATATATATATATATATATATATATATATATATATATATATATAAGCTTCAATATCCTAAGAAATTAATACCAACATGTCCTTGGAGATTTGACCTCAATTTTTCATAGCTGCAAGGTAAAATTGACATGACAGCCTCAAGCCCCTTTCTAGCCCAGACCTGAAGAACATGTGGAAATAGTAAGGGGATAGGTGGCCTGGAAGGTACAACATGGTCTAATTTTGTATAACTTTGCACAGGATATGTATAATAAATTGCCCATTATTATATCTTCATATAAGGTGGGTATTTATGAATTATTATGTACATTTAACTAAATCACACCTAGCTCTGAAGAAGTGCACATTGTCACACCCTTACTTCGCAACGAGTAAACAAATCAAATAGAGTAGGGAGAGATAGTAAACATGATAGGCAGGGCTAAACAGTAACCCACCGTACAGTAAGGGTGGTACGAGGTGCAATTCCTCAGAGCAAGGTGTATCAGGAATTCTTGTGTCCAACTGTACATTTGACTAAAGGAGGATCTCATCTGGAGAAAGGGTCAAGTTAGGATTAGTGGATTCCTACACTTGAAAGCATCAAAACCACCAAAAAAATATAAGTAGAAGACTCTTTAGCTATGGTAAGCAGCTCTTCTAGGAGGTCACTCCAAAATCAAACCATTGTTCTCTAGTCTTGGGTAGTTCCATAGCCTCTGTACCATGGAAGTAGCTCCCATTAGACCGAGACGAAGAGCAGAGGTCAAGAAACAAAAAGAGAAAGAAATGCAACTAAAAATTCAGAACATTCTGCCCTCCTAACTCACTATCATGATATTCTACTTTAATCTTAATGGCATTCAAATCTCTTTTCCCTTCGCTGTCATTCGAATCTCGTTTTCTAAACAGAACGAGGCCTCGTTTCCAGAAGGGGAAACTGTATCAAGTTGAATCGTGGCAGTGTATAAATTTGCCTTAGAGGCAGAGTTAATCTTTGGATAAGTGAGACAGACTAAAATGACTAGATATTAGTAGGCAGCTGTTCGCAAATAAATAGTCAAGCTTCTATGGAGATTGAAGAGTGATAATAAAAGGTTCGATAGAGAATTTGCTCTATGTTTTTTCACTGGATGTTTAAGATTCCTGACTCATGATGACCTATTAGCAGCTCAGCGTCGGCGGTGATCCAATAACAAATACTCTTAATCTATAACGCAATTTTAAATGATTTTACAAGTTATGACTTTCATAAATCAATATGATAGTTTCATGCAATATATAACATTAAGTATTCCTTTAAAATATTTTATTAAAATCAATTTTACAGTCTAAAAAACAAAAACTATTCAATAAAGTGATAGTATAAATGGTAAAAGGTAGGGCTTTAAACTATAAACTGTCTCCATTAAGTAGCTAATATCAGTTTACATTCAAACACATTGAACAGGAAAAGACGATCCAAATAAACATAAAATCTCATCGCAAAAGAAAATGTATTCCAGTTTATATTTTAATAGCATTATCATCATCAATATAATCATTTGTTTCTAGTACACTGCAAAAGGCCTCAGACATGTCCTTCCTATCCCGTCTGTATATGGTCTTTCTAAGCCAGTGTATACCACCATTTTTTCTTAGCTCGAAAATACTTGTTTTTTCATCCTACCCCTTCTTCTTTTGCAAACTCTAGGGATCCATTCTGTTATTCTGTTTGTCCATCTATTATCTGTCATTCTCACTAAATTTCCTGCCCATATCCAATTCTATTTCTTACAAGTTGTTAGAACATCCTCTACTTTAGCTTGTCCTCTTATCCATGTTGCTCCTTTTCATTCTCTTAAGTGTTATTCCTACCATTATTCTTTCCATAGCTCTTTGAGTTGACCTTGATAGCAATAGGTACAAATATAAAACATGCGACTTTAATTTCTCATTTTCTTTCATTTATCAATAAGAGAGAAAAATATTTCTTCAAGGGAAAAGAAACTCAACACTAAGTACATAAACCACGAAACATTGTAGATTATTATAGGTGGCTGGTCGCCTTTAATAAATGCACAATCTGGCCGATATAAATTACGACTAATAGCCTCATTAATATCTCCCCTAATTTAATAACTCGCAAACTTTACGCTTCGAATGACCAAAGACAACAACAACAACAAACGCAACTGTTTCTAGTCCGATGCAGGACAAAGGCCTCAGACACGTCAATTCTTGATTGGGGATTAGCCAGTTTTCCTCACCATAATGGGGAATGCATATTGGTGATGGTGAAAGATTTTCGTATGAACGCTTAGAGGAAACCAACCTAGTATAGATGGCCGAACTAGTATAGCCTTACCATGGTAAAGGTTTTCATCTTACACAGAAATATCCTTTTCAAGATATTTAAATTTCATAAGCAGGACAATAAGGATCTTGATAATTTATTTTTTTACAGAGGTACTAAGACCAAGGAAGGCCAGGCAATGGCTGCTGATGACACAGACCTATATTTTCATCCAAAACCCCCAATCCTTAGCTTACAATGATGGTGAGGTTACAACGACCAAGGGAACTAACATGTTTGGGCATGACTCGAACCCCAGTCTGGCGATTACCAATCAGAGACGTTACCACATAGGCCACCGCCACCACTTCAGAGGTAAGTAATTTTTCTTTTTAAATACGAATATCATTTAAATGGGGGTTTGTGGTGTCCTAACAGAAATGTCCCTGCCTGGCGATCTGCTGTTTTGGGGTTCGAACCCTGCTCAAGCTCGATAGTTTATTGCAGTGTGTGCAACCTCAAAATCCTAGTCAGTAATGGAGGAAAGGGGGCTTTGGGGGAGCAAGACGCAGCCATTACCTGGCCCTCCCTGGTCCTAGCTTGGGTAGAGAGGGGCCTTGAGCGTTGATCATAGCGCATTGAATTAAATATAAAATTTAGGCCTTATGCCAAGTATTGGGGCATCAAAGGCCATTCAGCGCTATATAAAGCAAATTAATCAACCATACCCTTTCTCTCACATTGGTATCATTTTAACTTCTAAAACCAATCAGACAACTTTCATACAATAATATCTAGGGCATTGACCTGCTTGCTAGGGCATTATCAGTTCCTTGCTTCTGTCATTCATTAGTGGCTTTTAAACATCTTCAGTTGTAGATGTCTTATGAGTTTATTTTATTTCAATTCAAAGTTTACGCACGATGGTCTAGTTTAATTCACGATATGCTTTGCTAAGCAAAAACTAGCAAAGAAAAGTAGGTTCTTGATTCTGGGAGATATAGGAATGCAAAATTTGTCGAATAATTGATCTTTTAATCGTGGAATATCGGTATTGTTGGACGTCATCCACCACCAAAAGCATTTTTACCTGAGACATCTCTTCCTATCAAGAGACGCTTTCAAGCAGTAATATTTACTTTTTAAGAACTACGCACTCTCTTCTTTTACTCTAGAAAGATATACCAATTCGCTAAGTAGGTACTTATGGACCGCCAAAGAGATCTCAGAGATTTTCTCTCGGAATAAATGGACGTATACATTTGCCATCCCGACCTCGGGGAATGTGCGCTCAGAGTAGGTTACCCGAGATGAGGTTAATGGTAGCCTACTCAAAGCCCCAACCCTCCCCTGGGTGGAGGGGAGCCTCTGCTCATTCACCACATTAGTAGACGTGTTCTCGTATATTCAAATGACGGGAGGAGAACTCTAGTTTTCATTTTTGTTCTTAACTTTAGAGCACATGTTGGGAGATCTTTGCTTGGTATCTTTCATGTCCTTATATCATATCTTTCGGAATGGAAAAGACCCCTTTCTGATATCTTTATTTCCTTATAATACTATTTAATGAAATTCCGTATCCATTACCATTTCTTAGCGGGGATAACTCAACTGGGTGACAGGGTTTACGTGTCACCATGACCAGGAGATCTGTAATAGTCAGGACTCATACTAGGTTGGTTTGCTGTGAGCAATCAGACAAAAATATCCCACCATCACCTATCCGCAGTGCCCAGCGTGGTGATGAAAACTGGCCAAACCCCAGACATGAGTTGACATGTCTGAGGCTTTTGTCCTGCAGTAGAATAGAAACCGCTATATTTGATCTGCTTTTCCTAGAAACCTCATAACAATGTACACGTTTCCCCACAACTACATAAGCAAGTGCATAGTTGCATAAATGTTTAGTTAAATTCCTTTTATTCTTCAGTTTGTTATTTCCTCTTTTTTTAAATGCTGTGTGTTCAATTGACTTTCGTTCAGCGGAGTGAAGCATTATCCAGCCCAATATATTAAGCAGGGTTTAGGCGGTCAAACGGTTCGTTGAACCCAGTTGTCAAACCTGCTTGTCAAACGGTTCGAAGAGGTGAAGTCAGTCACAAATGCATAAGAATTATGGACAATGGAGCTACACCCACAAAAGTCAGTCGAAAACAGACCTCCTTCGAACCGTTCGACAAACATGTTCGACCACCAAATATCCTGTTCACACGTTCGAACATTACTTCAAACACTACTCTGTCGAACCGCATTCAACGTACCATTTGACCGTGTAAACCCGCCTGTACACATATCAGTGTCCGCAAACCAACATTAGGAACCATACTGCCTAACAGCTAATCTCGCTCTGTTGACGTTCAATTCTCATTAAGGCCCATTACAGCTTGGGCAAGACCATTAACTTTGGCCGCTTACCCTTGACTCTCACGGGCCAACGAAAATGAGTAAATTCTCATTTAATTTCTATGATGTTTCATAACTATTGATGTTAAGTTGTAAGGCAAATCAAGCTTAATCTCAGTACAAACAAAAATTTAACCAAATATACTATTTTATAGTTTTTTCTCGCAATGTTTATAGATATGAAAAATAAGTACAAAGAGAAATTTTATATTTCAGACCTCCTCCATCCTCCAGTCAACAATTTACTCAAGTCTACAGACCAAGTTTTCCCTTTTTCATATGTTGATCGTGAATCAATCTACTGTATTATAATAATAATAATAATAATAATAATAATAATAATAATAATAATAATAATAATAATAATAATAATAATCTTGATCCGGACCTCCTAGAAAATTTAAAGAGTTCTTCCAGATGTTACAAATTTGCGTAAATCCAAAAACAAGTTTTGATGTAGTCCTATGAACTGACAAACAGATGAATAAAGAAGTAAATATATAGAGAAGAACCATAACCTCCTTGCCGGGTGTAATAAGTAGAAATCTCTTGTGGAAATTAATTTTTTCTATTCTATAGATAACAGTCAAGTCAGCAAATTCAGAAAAGTATAAACCCTCTCTATTCCTTCAATACGTATTATTGAAAGTAAAGACCAAGACAGACAACACGAATTTTCAACTTTGAAAACTCTAGAGTCATAGATTTCATATTTACTGAGTTAATATTTTGTGAATGAGTATGTGCTCCGAGTATGTGCATACTGTCACACCGTTACTGTGCATCGAGTAACCAGTGTGGGGATATAAGGTATCAGTGATGGGCAGGGTTTCACGCAAGAACTCTCGCTTCAGTAGGGTGTGGGAGAGTACACCAAGGAATGCCTGTGTGCAACTGTACATATATATTCATGTACACATTACAGGTATTTAGACCAATTTCAAGACGAAACATACAGGTAAAAAGGGTTGTTATAGTTATGTAAACTATTATATCAATATTTTAGACGAATTGGATGGATATTATACTGTAAAACGTACAGTACAGTCATGTCAAATCCCCACAAAGAGCCATGTTAGTTCTATTCTTTCTTCAGTGGAATATTCTCCATAATACTTTTTTTTTAATTCTTTCCGGAATGGTCCCGATTCCGGCTGAGTGGTAAACAAGAACACAAAGGACCCATTGTGAACAGGCTACCAAGTCATTTGTGGGTCCTTATGGCGTTATAAAGCTTTAAGGAGGAAAGTAGTGAAATTAGGAATAAGAAAGCTTTGCATTTAGGTTTTACATTCAGGGTAAGGAAATCTCTTCAAGGGGTTACAACTGTCTTATTTCTGGGATCCTCTAAAGGACGTTATTTTGACAACATTAGTGTAAAAATGAAGTGTATATCTCTCTCTTTTTTAAGTGATATTATTTTTTAAAAATTTTGGACTCAGAATCATGTGAATCTAGCTTTTTAAGGGACGTTATTTTTACTCTTTTAAAGTCAGAATCAAGGGAATCTCTACCTTTAATAAGGGATGTTATTTTGACCAATTTGGAGACAGAATCAAGTAGATCTTTGTCTTATTTAAGGGATATTATTTTGACCATTTTAGTCACAATCAAGTGAATGTCCAGATTTTTAAGGGACGATATTTTAAAAATTTTGGACTCAAAATCTAGTAATTTCTGGCTTTTCAAAGGATGTTATTTTGACAATTTTAGAGTCAGAATCAAGCGAATCCCTAGCTTTTGTAACAGACATTATTTTGATTATTTTAATGTCAGAATCCAGTGAATCTAGATTTTGTAAGGGATATTATTTTGACCATTTTAGAGTCAGCGTCAAGTAAATCTCTTGCTTTAAGGGAACGTTATTTTGACTATTTTAAAGTCAGAATCAAGTGAAGCTCTAGCTTTTTAAGGGAGGTTATTTAGACGGTTTCAGAGCCAAAATCAAGTTAATCTACAGCTTTTGTAAGAGACGTTAATTTCACCATTTTAGATTTAGCATCAAGTGAATCTCTAGCTTTTCAGGAGTGTTATTTTGACTATTTTAAAGTCAGAATCAAGTGAATTTCTGGCTTTTTAAGGGACGTAAATTTGACAGATTCAGAGTCAGAATCATGTGAATCCCAATCTTTTTAAGGGATGTTATCATGAATATTTTAAAGTCAGAATCACGGGAGATCTCTAGCTTTTAACCCTGGATAGGTACGGTGGGACGTTATTTTGACCATTTTAGAGTCAGAATCAAGTGAATTTCAAGCTTTAATAAGGAACGTTATTTTGACAATTTTAGAATCACAATTAGGTGATTTTCTGGCTTTTTTAAGGGACGTTATTTTGACCATTTTAGAGTTAGAATCAAGTGAATTTCTAGGTTTTAGAGGAGACGTTATTTTGACCATTTTAGAGTCAGAATTAAGTGAATCTTTAGCTTTATAAGGGAAGTTATTCTGATCATTTTTAGAGTCAGAATCTATTGAATTCCTATATTTTCCAAGGGACGTTATTTTGACCACTTTAGAGCTAGAATCAAGTGAATTTGTAGCTTTATTTGGGACGTTAATGATACCATTTAAGAGTCAGATTCAAATGAATTTCTAACCTTTATATGGGACGTTATTCTGACCATGTTAGAGTTGGAATTGAGTGGATTTCTAGCTTTTATAAAGGACGTTATTCTGACCATTTCAGAGTCAGATTCAAGTGAATTTCTAGCTTTTATAAGGGGCGTTATTCTGACCATTTTAGAATCAGAATCAAGTGGATTTCTAGCTTTTATAAGGGACGTTATTATGACCATTTCAGAGTCAGAATCAAGTGAATTTCCAGCTTTTATAAGGGAGGTTATTCTGACCATTTTTGAGTCAGAATCAAGTGGATTTCTAGCTTTTATAAGGGATGTTATTCTGACCATTTTAGAATTAGAATCAAGTGAATTTCTAGCTTTTATAAGGGACGTTATTCTGACCCTTTTAGACTCAGATTGAAGTGAATATCTAGCTTTTATATGGGACGTTATCTGACCATTTTAGAGTCAGAATCAAGTGGATTTCTAGCTTTTATAAAGGAGGTTATTCTGACCATTTTAGATTCAGATCAAGTGAATTTCTAGCTTTTATAGGGGACGTTATTATGACCATTTCAGAGTCAGAATCAAGTGAATTTCTAGCTTTTGTAAGGGACGTTATTATGACCATTTCAGAGTCAGAATCAAGCGAATTTCCAGCCTTTATAAGGGAGGTTATTCTGACCATTTTAGAATCAGAATCAAGTGAATTTCTAGCTTTTATAAGGGACGTTATTCTGACCATCTTAGAGTCATATTCAAGTGAATATCTAGCTTTTATATGGGACATTATTCTGACCATTTTAGAGTCAGAATCAAGTGGATTTCTAGCTTTTATAAAGGACGTTATTCTGACCATTTTAGAGTCATATTCTAGTGAATTTCTAGCTTTTATAAGGGACGTTTTTTCGACCACTTTAGAGTCGGAATTAAGTGAATTTTTAGCTTTTATAAGGGAGGTTATTTCGACCACTTTAGAGGTAAAATCAAGTGAATTTGTTCCTTTACTTGAGACGGTATTGTGACCTTTTAGAGTCGGAATCGAGTGAATTTCTAGCTCTTATAAGGGACGTTATTCTGATCAGTTTAGAGTCAGATTCAAGTGAATTTCTAGCTTTTATAAGGGACTTTATTCTGATCACTTTAGAGTTGGAATCGAGAGAATTTCTAGCTTTTATAAGGGACGTTATTCTAATTATTTTAGAGTTGCAATTGAGTGAATTTCTAGCTTTTATAAGGGACGTTATTATGACCACTTTAGAGCTGGAATCAAGTGAATTTGTAGGTTTATATGGGACGTTATTCTAGTCATATTAGAGTCGGAATCGAGTGAATTTCTAGCCATTATAAGGGACGTTATTCTGGCCATTTCAGAGTTAGAATCAAGTTAATTTCAAGCTTTTCAAGGGACGTTAGGCTATTCTGACCATTTTAGTCAGACTTAAGTGAATTTCTAGCTTTTAAAGGGATGTTATTCTGACCATTTCAGAGTCAGATTCAAGTGAATTTCTAGCTTTTATAAGTGACGTTATTCTGACCATTCCAGTCAGAATCAAGTGAATCTCCACATTTTGTAGCCGATATCATTTTGACCATTTTGTAGTCAGAATCAAGTGAATCTCTAGTTTCTTTTTTTCATTTTTCTTATTTTTTTATTTTTGGAGGTTTGAAGATTTTCAAAGAGGGTATGTATTGGAAAATTTGAAAAGAATTAATGAGTAAATATTACGTATGTTTAGACAGATTTATTTGCAGGAGTTAAACAAATCAGAAGAACAGGCTCTGTGATTAGGATTCTAATTCACAGTATGGGACATTTTTTTCTAGATGCTTTGATATTTATTCTAACATTTTGGTTTTGAAATATTTCTATTTCAAATATCAAGTTTACATACTATCAAATTTCATTAAGTACTTTAAATATCCAATTAAATATTTTGAGAATTTTAAAAAGGTTTTCCTTCTATGTGGAATATCAAAACTGTAACAATTGTTTGAGGCATTTTAAACGTAATATTAACGAGAATTAACATTAAAGAAAGGACATAAGTTTAGGAAATTTCAAATAAATGTCGAGGAGAATCTTAAGATGAAGTTCGAAACTATTCTATAAACGATAAATAAATATTTTATAAAAAAACAAGGAAATTTTTAATAAGTAATAATGTGAAATAAATTCTTTTCATGATTTCGGGTTTTGTAGTGGAATTTATTACTTTGAAAAGGATTACAAATTAACGACAGATAATAATTAAAATTGGACATAATCAAGAAGGCTGAAGGGATGGGCAACCCAGTAACCTTTTCTAATTCAAACCAAAACAATCCAAGAAGAGGGGAGAGGAAGCTATTTAATTAGGGAAGGTTATAAGCTAAGGAAAATCAGAAGTAGGAGTGAAATTGATAAGAATTAAATGAAAATAATAAGACTTAAATCTAAGTGAAATAATCATGAAACAATGCCAATGTAAAATAGGGTCTAATTAAAAGAATCAACATGACTTCATTCGCCTATACTAATGTTAAAGAGAATACCAGTTTACGTACACACAACTGGTTTTATATCCCATTTCAATAATAATAATAATAATAATAATAATAATGATAATAATAATAATAATAATAATAATAATAATGGAAATCCAGCGTGTTGTTGCTAGGAAAGGGGGAGGTGGTAGAAGGGTTGAATCAGTGTGTATATCTAAATATATAAATACTACAAAAGAAGGACCCTCCAAAATCGAACCGTTGTTCTCTAATCTTGGGTAGTGCCATAGCATCTGTACCTTGGGTTAGAGTTTTATTGCTTGGAGGTATACTCGGGTACACTGTTCAATCTTATTTTTCTTCTTCTTGTTTTGTTATAGATTTTTATAGTTTATATAGATAATGTGTATTTTAATGCTGTTACTGTTATCAAAACATTCTATTTCTCCTTTTTCCTTTCCTCACTAGGCTATACTACTACTACTACTACTACTACTACTACTACTACTACTACTACTACTACTACTACTACTACTACTAATAATAATAATAATAATAATAATAATAATAATAATAATAACAATAATAATAATAATAATTATCATTATTATTATTATTATCATCCTTATTATTATGATCTGTTATAATAATAATAATAATAATAATAATAATAATAATAATAATAATAATATACACCATTACTTTTGTAAAACCTAACCTACTATAATCAATTTCACCATTATCATATTACTCCGACAGTTCCACTTGAGGGCAGTAGTAGAGGACCGCTTCCCAAATCATATTATTGCTTATCCAAACTTCAAAGGTAAGCGTCCACCTAACTCAATCCAGGCAAGCTTGATTGCAAAGCCAGCTGAAGGTGAACACAGGTAGAGGGCAATTTATTAGCGAGCCCAACCTGTAGCGTATAGGGATAGGGATAGTAGCTTTATTAGAGCCGAGGCTGTGGTCGTTTCTGATATCCCAGTGGTGCGTTTTTAAGGGAAGAATTAAGGTGGAGGGTTTTGTTACAGCAAGATTTAAGGTGAGAGTTCATGTTAGGTTGACCAGATATAGTTGATGGAATTTTCTTCAGATGAAAAGGTTGTGTTTCGAATTATTATTATTATTATTATTATTATTATTATTATTATTATTATTATTATTATCATCATAACTGTTGTTATTATTGTTGTTATTATTACTATTATTATTATTATTATTACTATCCTGGGCTCCCCAAGGCACTAGAAGAGGCCTACATGGCTGAGGATTATGAAGTGCAAAGTATGAGATGATGAATGGAGAAGTATCTAATTAAAAGGTCAAGATAGATACGACTAGCAAAATCTAACCGATGATGATGATGATTATTATTATTATTATTATTATTATTACTACTAGTAGTAGTAGTAGTAGTAGTAGTAGTAGTAGTAGTAGTAGTAGTAGTAGTAGTATAATTATTAGTATTAGCTAATCTACAGCCAAAGTTGGAAAATCAGGATGCTATAAGCTCAAGAGCTCCAACATGGAAAAATAGCACAGAGAGGAAAGGAAACAAAGAAATAAATAAACTAAATTAAAAGCAATGAATAATTAATATAATATCCCTTAAGTTCAGTAACAACGATAT
>NC_090749.1:67141930-67151930 GCF_036898095.1 Palaemon carinicauda
CTCTAAGTCTTTCTGTTTCAAAGTAACCAGTCTTCTCTATGTCTTCCCTTTTGCGACTAAGCAGCTCTCTCAAGGTATTTATTCTTCAAACTTACAAGCCTTACCTAGGGCTTTCTTTTTTAAAGTAACCAACCTTCTCAAATTCACTCTTTTTCAAACTAACCAGGTATCTCTATGTCTTCTTTATTTTAAAAAGTAATTATACTTCTCTAGATCTTTCTATTTCAAAGTAATTATCCTTTTATAGATCTTTATTTATCAAACTAACCCCCCTTCTCTAGGTCTTCCTTTCTCAAAGTAATTATCCTTCTCTGGGGCTTCCTTCCTTCAAATTATCCTGCCTTTTTAGGTCTTCATTTCTTAAAGTTATTATCCCTCCAAAAGTCCTTTTTTTTTTAACTAACCAGCCTTTTCTAGGTCTTGTTTTTTCAAAGTAATTATCCCTCTCTAAGTCTTCAATTTTCTAATTAACCAGCCTTTTCTATGTCTTTCTATTTCAAAGTAATGATCCTTCTCTAGGTCTTCCTTTTTTTTCAAACTAACCAGCCTTTTCTATGTCTTCCTTTTTAAATTAATTATCCTTCTCTAGGTTTTCCTTTTTCCAAAGTAACTATCCTTGTCCAGGACTACCTTCTTCAAAGTAATTATCCTTCTCTGGGTCTTCCTTTTTCAAACTAACAAGCCTTCTCTATGGCTTCGCTTTCTTTCACCTCTTAATTCTTATGTCACCTTTCAAATCGACCAAACACTCTCGAAAAGTAGACATTATCTCTTATTTTAATTGTTTTCTTTTCATATATCTCCCCATTTCCTCTTGTTTTAATTCTTCTTAGATCCCATACTTAATACTGCCACATACTTCATCTTTATCCTTCTCCTATATCTGGCGATCGACATCACCTGTTCACACTTATGAAGGAGAGTCTACCAAAAATCCCGCGCCCGTTCCTGCATCATGTAAAAAGAAAAATTTAGAAACATAGGAGGCCACCGCCACGAACAATGACCTACTTACAAGTTTTTTGGCCACTGACAATCCTTGGCACATTTCTTTGCGGTTGCCCCGAATCTGAAGTGGCAGTACCAAAACTGCAGCGGATGGGAGGTAGTAAGTGGATGTAGAAGTCGTTGATTTGGGATGCGAGCGAGTGGTGGGTGGTGGGTGGCTTTGTTGCCGCTTCGGCCCGTCACGGGGTAGTCGTGTATGTCCTACGGCATTCACGTCAGCTACAGTTGACGTTGAATAGGCGTACTTTTCGTCATGAGTGGAGGCGTTGATGGAGGTCATGAAGTGGCTTTCCATAAGGGCGTAGGCTTTGGTCATCTAGTCCTTTATGGGTAAACTATCGACATCGGGTATGGCCGCGGGTACAGGTTCGGGTAAACAGCGTATCCAAAGGGCATTAAGTAGGTTCACCTCACGAGGAGAGCCGTCTGCGGCAGGTTGCAGGTGAGCGATACTGGTCATTTCCAAAGGGAGAGCAAAGCCCTTTGGTCCCCGAACGGTTGTTGAGAGAGCTGAAAAAACTTTGCTATATGGGGGGCTGGCAACGGTTAGTACTGCTGCAAAAAGTATATTTTGAGGGCCTCATACGCTATTGGGGTGTCTCCTTGTTCTCAAAGCCAGTCGGATATTTCCGTGAAGGTGACGTATGATAAAAAGAATTTGTTTGTTATCATCTTTATTCGGAGGAGCAAGATAAGTCATTTCAGTTCTGACCAGTCTTTATCTTCTAACACAAAATAAAGATAACTATTCCCGTGTCATACATATCCATAAAGGATCATATCAATGTCGGGACACACAAAAGATACCGAAATATGATGAGAAATGGCGCTTCCTTCTACAATCATCTTTTTTCGCGGAGGGATAAATTGGCGAAGTCCTGGGATACCGCCTTTCATTGTCGTATATTCTTCCTTCCGTCCCTCCCCAAATGACGCTAGCTCCCTCATCCCCGTTAGGGAAAGGGTTCCCCATTCCTCAAATACCTGTGATAGCAAACATCGTGGGGAGAGACATTAGAAGATATTTACGCCACTGAAGACCATTGTTGAATGGCATTTCTTCCACGAATTCGCTAAATTTAAAACACGTTAGAAAATATGATGAGCGCATAATTCGTCCAGGGTTATCCATCCCCATCACCATTCCCCCCACCCCCTGCGTGCCCCTCTCCAAATAACCCCCCAGTGACCCCCCTACTTCCAACAATATTCTGGCCCATCAAGAACATCAGTTCATCTTCCTGAAAAAAAAAGAAAACAAAAATTTGAAATTCTGCCAAACGACATCGCATGTTTATCTGAAGTTGGTGTTGAAATCCATAATCATAATGGATTCACGGCAGACGGCGATAGAAAATGAACGTTTTCCCTTTTTATACGTTTGAGATAGAGCGAACGTTTTCTTAAAATGGTTTCTATATCTTGTTACCAGTTACATTGTAGATAGAGATATAAACGTTTTGAATTCATTCTGAAGACTTTCTTTTCATTATTGCTCTTATGAATTGAACTTGAACGTTTTCTTATAAGAATTAGTTTTGCTCTCATTTCCTCTAGAGAATAGCACAAGTTTTCTTTTAATTTGTGTTGTTTAGTTACAAAATAAAATATTTTTACTTGGAAAATTTTTTGATGGTATATTCTTCCGTTAGTAATTTTCCTTTCAATTCTATGACCATTTTTCTACTTCGTTTCATTTCTTTTTCTACGTAAAAATAAAAAAGACATGGAGGAATAAAAAGGTATCAAAGGAGAGTAAAATAAAATAAAATGACAAATAGAAAATATATAAAGGTAACAGGAAGGTCCCTATAATTTTATAAGCTGCGTCTGTGTGGGAGTTTTATCTGCGGACACCAATGTTTATTTTGTTGATAGTAAGGCACAATTCCATGGTGAATTTAACTCAACATTTAGTCTGTAGCCAGTTACTGTGGCTGGGTGATTACAGAGAGAGAGAGAGAGAGAGAGAGAGAGAGAGAGAGAGAGAGAGAGAGAGAGAATGTGTGCATGTGTTTGGTGCTTGAATAGGTGGAGAGAGAGAGAGAGAGAGAGAGAGAGAGAGAGAGAGAGAGAGAGAGAGAGAGCAGGAGTTTGGTGTTCGAATAGACTAAGATAGAAAAGGGAAAATACTTGAGTAAATAAATTGTGTAAAAAAGCCACTTGCGAAACTGTATGAGAGAGAGAGAGAGAGAGAGAGAGAGAGAGAGAGAGAGAGAGAGAGAGAGAGAGAGAGAGAGAGAGAATGTGTGCAGGTGTTTGGTGTTCGAATGGACTAAGGCAGAAAAGGGAAAACACTTGAGTAAAGGAATTGTGTAAAAAGGCCACTTGCGTTAGTGTGTGCGTGTCTGTGCGTGCGTGTGTGTGTATGTATGTATATATATGTGTGAGAGAGAGAGAGAGAGAGAGAGAGAGAGAGAGAGAGAGAGAGAGAGAGAGAGAGAGATTCTTATTCTTTGAGCAGATGAGTTTTGAAGAACCTAGATCTATGGTGCTGGCTGGTTTCATTGATGTGTGTTGCGGAGTCTGTTTCATGCAATGGTTAAGACCATCATCCGGAATGACATCTGTTCTGTTCATTGTAGAGCGACAAGAAAGAATTTATTTGATAAATGGTAAAATGTAGTGCTATAAACTATAAATTGTCTCGATTAGGTAGCTAATATTAGTTTACATTCAAACACATTGAACGCAAAAAACGATAAAAATAAACATAAAATCTCATCGGAGAAGAAAAAGTATTCCAGTTTATACTTTAAAAGCAATATCATCATCATTATCATCAGCCGATGCTAGTCCACAGCATGACAAAGGCCTTAGACATGTCCTTCCCCTCCCGTCTGTTTATGGTCTTTCTATGCCAATTTTTCTTAGTTCGTCATTACTCGTTTTTTCTTCCTACCCCTTCTTCTTTTGCAAACTCTAAGGACCCATTCTGCAATTCTGTTTGTCCATCTGTTATCTGTCATTCTCACTATATGTCCTGCGCATGTCCAATTCTTTTTCTTAAAAGTTGTTTTAATATCCTCTACTTTAATTTGCTCTCTAGTTTATTTTCTGTCTCTTAGTGTTATTCCCATCATTATTGAGTGGACCTTGATAGCAATAATGTACAACTATGAAAGAAGGGGCTTTAATTTCTTATTTTCTCAGTTTTATAAGTAAGCGAGAAAAATATATCTCCATATACACCTTTGTTCAAGTGAAAAGAAAATCAACACTAAGTACACGAACAAGGAAACATTGGAGATTATTATAGATGGCTGGTCTCTTTTAATAAATGCACAACCTGGTCGATACAAATTACGACTAATTGCCTCATTAATAACTGCCCTGATTTAATTAATGGTTCTAATTATATTGTTATGTAACTACTAATGTACGCGACCCGTCAAAAATGGTGGATAGATATTTAGATATGAACACACCCAGATTTGACCTTTTCCACTCCCCTCTCACCAGGGTATGACTGCTTCAATCTTTCCTACCCAAAGGACGGGGAGAAACTGAATAGTCATACGTTTGGTAATGACATTCAGCGTGACATGAAAGATATAAATATATATATATATATATATATATATATATATATATATATATATATATATATATATATATATATATTTGTGTGTGTGTGCATGTGTGTGTGTCTGTGTACAAGAATTTTTAACAGCTAAAATTACAAGAGAAAGGTAAAGGGGCAAACTATGCGGCAGTGTCATAGGTAAATGATGATCATAACTTCAGTAATTATACCTTCACTAAGCCCTGATGGCGAAAGTGAGAGAAAAGTAAAATACTTGATTTAGTATGTATATATGTGTATGTATACAACAACAACAACAACAACAACAATTAAGCCTTTTCTAGTCTACTGCAGGACAAAAGCCTCGAATAGGTTCTTATTCATGCCTGGGGTTTGGACAGTTTTCATCACCACGCTGAGGATTGGTGATAGTGGAATGTTTTCGTCTGCTCACTCCCAGCGAACCAACCTAGCATGGGGGACCGTGGCCAGTACAGCTTTGCTGAACATGGCGTTACACAAAACTTTCTCTTTGTTCAGGTATCACTACTCAGAAAGGAGTGTATATATATATATATATATATATATATATATATGTATATATATATATATATATATATATATATATATATATATATATATATATATATGTGTGTGTGTGTGTGTGTGTGTGTGTGTGTGTGTGTTTATATGTGCGTGTGTCTTGTATAGGTTTACCACAACAATCTTCAGTTAGGTACCCACTATCATCCCACTGCCAACAGGTAACTGGGCACAGCAGTCAATGACACATCCACCTGGGCACGAAATTCCTGGCATTAAGGGTAATTAAGAATCGTCCACTGGATCCGTCTCATGTAATTACCTAGTTTCGTTGTTTGAATCACAGGATATTTAATGGCAGGTGAGTTGCCTTGACCAAGGAGTCGACGTCTTGTTCTTAATGACTTTGTAATTAATCTTTGGAAGAGGGTGGATAGGGAAAGCTGTGTCTTGGAGCCAATGTTTATAGGCTGACCATTTGAAATGTTTTTGTAGACACTTTCTTTTGCCCGAACATGCACCAAATAGTCTGATCTACTCTTTCTACATTCTCCTCTGTCCTCATACATCTGACAACACTGAGATTTCCAAACAATTTTTTTTTTTTTTTGGTTCAAGGGGTTAACTATTGCACCCTAGTTGTTCAGTGGCCACTTTCCTCTTGGTAAGGGTAGAAGAGACTATTTAGCTATGGTGAGCAGCTCTTCTAGGAGAAGGACACTCCAAAATACAGCCTTTGTTCTCTAATCCTGGATAGTGCCATAGCCTCTGTACCATGGTCTTCCACTGTCATAGGTTGGAGTTCTCTTGCTTGAGAGTACACTCAGGTGCACTATTCTATCTTGTTTCTCTTCCTCTTGTTATTTTGAAGTTTTTATAGTTTATATATGAAAGATTTATTTTAATTTTGATATTGTTGGGCCCCTTGGGCTTACAGCATCCTGCTTTTCAAGCTAGGGTTGTAGCTTGTCCAATAATAATAATAATAATAATAATAATAATATTAATAATAATAATAATAATAATAATAATAATAATAATAATAATAATAATAACAATAATAATAATAATAATAACAAGAACATTTGAATCCAAAGAGATCCTCTTAGAGCCATGGCTCATATATAATATCAGCCTCTAAAAATTTCAGTAATGCTTCTCAGCGCCAAAGACTTTACCCTTAGTATTATATTGGTCCTCGGAACTTTAATTGATTAGTCTAAAATGTGTTTGGAAAATATGTGAATCTCGAAACGGCTTCTTATACGCGATAAAATTACTCTAAAAATGTTTCTGATCGTAACTGAGCGTCCTCAGCTGAAATTTATTTCTCGATCATGCTCTAATGCTTTTTTTGGCTAAATCATTTCGTAATGGTCCTGAAATATCTTTAATAATGCTTACTGAGATAAAAACGTATGTTGCAAAGATGTCTGTAGAATTATTGAAGACTAATCTTTAAAATGAGAAGTATTGTAGAATTATTGAGCTACGATGATTGGATCTGAGAAACATTAAAGAATATTGGACGTCCAAGCGTTGGTAAAGAGATAGCTTAAAAAGCACACAGTTCCGAATGTTGCCAAAGAAAATCAATAAGGGAATGTCAGGTTCCAAATATTGGCTCTACGAATGATTTTAGTAATTGCTGTAAATCAATTGCTGATTCTAAGAAACATTACAAAATCCCTTTTCAACGCAACGACTCCAGGAAGTTTTTATTAAGAAAAAAAAAAATATATAGAAGGAGTAATCAGATTTCAGACCTCTACCAATGAAAACTGTCAACATTTTACTCAAGTCTACGAACCAAGCTTTCCCTCTTTCATATGTTAACCGATAATGAATATTCAGAATAAGAAATATCCGGATGCAGATCCGGATGGCAGCTAAAATCTAATCACTTCTAAATCAGCCTAATTCTAACATATCCTGAAATAGTCATCAAAGGTCATCGGTAAATTTTTGAGTTAGGCTTATGGCAAGCAAACAAATAGAAAGACAGAGGTGAAAGCAAAATCCCCTTAGCGGAGGTAATAATAGCTCACGGAAAAGCATTACAGACTTATTAAAAACCAAATTGAATATCCAAAGCCCATCCCACCAACTTAAACACCTGACTTGAAATGTCCCCAGGGATCCATTACGAACTTATTGAAGACGGGAGTGTTGACTCGGAGAGCGAACACATCACACGATGAGAATGACCTATGATTCCTTTCGGTAGAGATTAATCGTCGCAACCCGGCACTGGAGTGCCAATTTCAGATTTAGCTTGGCACTAACCTGCCAATTAAACGGGACAATTAGCCAATTACGCGAGTCGGGTCCACTGGACGGATCCCAATTACCGGTAATGACATGCATTTCGTGCCAAGATGAGTGTCATTGCTTGCTGTGCCCATTGCCTTGGTTTCACTGTGATGATAGTTTGCTTATAACTACAGATTGCGGTCTGAGAATCTTCTATACACACACACACACACACACACACACACACTTGCGGTTGGAGAATCTTCAGTACAGACACAAGCATACACACACACAACACACATACACACACACACACACACACACACACACACACACACACACACACATATATATATATATATATATATATATATATATATATATATATATATATATATATATATATATATATTACCTTGACAAAAGAGTTTGCGCATCGCCATGATCAGGAAAGCTATACTAGTCAGCGCCACCCATGCATATGGTTTCCTGTGAGCGACCAGACGAAAATTTCCCACCATCACCAATGCACACTGGCCAATGTGTTGATGAAAATTGACCAAACCCCAGACATGGATAAGAACATGTCTGAGGCCATTGTCCTGCAGTGGGCTAGATACGGCTGCATTTGTTCTGGTTGTATATACAATTCAACATATGAATATTATTGTTAATAAATCTTCAGTACGTAAGTATATTAGGTATCTATTCTAAATTAGAAAAATGTTTAAACAGGAAAAATAGAGACAAAATAAGAAAATATCTGTGGTGTAGGTTACGTCTTTCCCTATGACCTTCACCAGTGGTTGCAACGGAACATAATCGAATAATTACGTCTATATAGTTTACTGCTGCTGTTGCCAGAGGACCAAGATAATTTAACGACTAACTGGGGTGACCTTTCAGTAATGAGTGTATATAGATAGACAGAAAAAATATAAAAGTTTAAACTATGAATAAGATATATATCAATTTTATTTATAATAATAATAATAATAATAATAATAATAATAATAATAATAATAATAATAAGCGATCTCAGATCTCCGCCAATGAATATTGTTATTATTATTATTATTATTATTATTATTATTATTATTATTATTATTATTATTATTATTTGCTAAGCTACAACCCTAGTTAGAAAGGCAGGATGCTATAAGGACAGGGTCTCTAACAGGGAATATAGCTCAGTGAGAAAAGGAAACAAGGAAAAATTAAATATTTTAAGAGAAGCAACATTAAAATAAGTATCTCCTATATATACTATAGAAACTTTAACAAAACTGGAGGAAGAGAAATAAGAGAGAATAGTCTGCCCAAGTGTACCCTCAGACAAGAGAACTCTAACCCAAGACAGTGGATGACATGGTACAGAGGCTATGGCACCACCCAAAACTAGAGAACAATGGTTTGGTTTTGGAGTGTCCTTCTCCTAGAAGAGCTGCCAACCATAACTAAAGAGTCTCTTATACCCTTAAAAAGGGGAAAGTGGCCAATAAACAATTACAGTGCAGTAGTTAACCCCTTGGAGGAAGAAGAATTGTTTTGTAATCTCAGTGTTGTCAGGTGTATGAGGACAGAGGAGAATATGTGAAGAATATGCCAGACTATTCAGTGTATGTGTAGGCAAAGTTAAAATGATCCGTAACCAGAGAAAAGGATACAATGTAATACTGTCTGGCCAGTCAAAAGACGTCATAACTCTCAAGGGGTAGCATCTCAGTGGGTGGCTGTTGCCCTGGCCAAACTACTACCTATATTGACAACGAATGAATTGACTGTATAATTTAAATCTTGGATCTGCATAGTAATCCTATCACCACTGTTATTAAACAAACAGATAGAGGTGAAAGCATACCCTCCTTAAAAGAAAAAAAAATTACATTCTGTACTATACAAACAAAAAGAACAATGCAGTTGCAAACTGGTTTAATTATGTAGTTAAATCGGTGGAACTTCCAAAGTTCAAACTTGCAGCAAATGTTTTTATGTTGAACCGGGTGACGTAAGTCTCTTTTTATAGTTTATATATGAATGATATATTCTAACTTTGGTACTATTCTTAAGGTGTTTTATTTTAAATGTTTTTTTACTATTTCTGCAGTTTATATATTTCCTTTTCTTACTGGGTTATTTTCCCCGGTTAGAACACAGGCTTATAGCATCCTGCTTCTCCCACTAGGGTTGTTGCCTAAATAATAATAATAATAATAACAACAACAACAACAACAACAACAACAACAACAACAACAACAACAACAACAACAACAACAACAACAACAATAATAATAATAATAATAATAATAATAATAATAATAATAATAATAATGACAGCTGTTAAGATACGATGATGATATAGAATAAGAACGACTTGATATCATCATAACAACATCATCAGAAATTCATTTTTCGGACCTATTATCATTGCTGTTATTCTGAATGATAAAATAATGTAATTACTATTTCTGTACAAAGATACCTGAAAAGATATAATCGTATTTTACCCTCTCAGTTTAGAAAAAATAATTGGTTATTAAATCCTATTTATCTCTCTATCAGAATATAATTCTTCAGACTATTTTTTACTTAGAGAGAGTTCTTGTGAGTTCCAATAAAAAGATATTCTTGTAAAAGGATTTTGGTGTTAATTCTACCGTACACATTCAC
>NC_090749.1:67156930-67169430 GCF_036898095.1 Palaemon carinicauda
TATATATATATATATATATATATATATATATATATATATATATATATATATATATATATGTATATATATATATATATATATATATATATATATATATATATATATATATATATATATATGTTTACTAGTGTACGCTACCCATAAAAAATGACGGCTAAATATTTGAATATGCACACACACAGATTCCATCGTTTTAACCACTTCTTACCAAGGAATGACTATTCCCGCTTCACCCTACAAGAGAAACAGAGATATATTGAATAGGTATACGTTTGGCAATGTCGTTACACATAGCTGGACAGAAATATATGTATTGTGACGGGTCGAGAGAAGGCTGTGAACTCAATGGCAGGATGCAATCAACTGAGTTATAATATTATAGAACACTCTCCTTTATATACAAAACTTCAAGGCAACAGGACATAACATGTTTACAAGACAGACAATGTCACAGAGGAAAACCGGAGACGTGAATTTTCATGTTCGTTTTAGTGCGAGGGAAGAGCGCAGATACAAGCATAATATATACAAAAGGAATTATGTACAATTGTGTGACACACGGTTGGTACATGGCTCCCCCCCTAAAAATGACATACTGTACATGTTAAATAGGGCGCCCTGATCTAGAGAGGCGAACTGTAGGCGGGTCATCTGGCAGAAGATAAGCAGGTTTTAGACGATCAATGGAGACCCAGTCTTCTTTGCCCCGAATGTTTAGGAGGAATGCTTTCGGACTGCATCGGATCACAAGGAAAGGGCCCGTGTAAGGGGGCGTTAGTGGTGGGTTGCTGGTGTCGTTGCTCAGGAAGACGTGCGTTGCAGAGTGCAAGTCCGTTGGTATGTGATGCTTCGCTGGGGGCTTGTCAGTCTGGCGGCACGGAGTAAATTTTCCCACGAGGTGACGTATGCGCTGGAGATCGTCGGAGGAGGTTGTAAAAGGAAAAAATTCGACAGGGACGACCAATGGGTCGCCATTAACCATTTCAGCTGCCGAGATGTCGAGGGCGTCTTTAGGAGTGGTCCTTAGTCCCAGGAAGACCCAGGGAAGCTGAGTAAACCAGTTGCAATCCTTGCAGCGGGACATCAAAGCTGCTTTGAGGGTGCGATGAAAACGTTCAGCCATTCCATTGGCAGCGGGGTTGTAGGCCGTTGTCTGATGTAGGGTGATGCCCAGGAGATTCGTTAATGACGTCCACAATTGAGAGGCGAAAGTGGTTCCCCTGTCAGAAGTAATATGTTCAGGGATACCGAATCTTGAAATCCATCCAGAGAGTAAGGCAGATGTACATGAGGCGGAAGTTGCAGTTTCCATGAGGATTGGCTTCAGGCCAACGAGTGGAGCGGTCGATGACGGTAAACAGGTAACGATGTCCTTGTGATGTGGGTAGGGGGCCTACAACGTCGACGTGAATATGTGCGAAACGCCACTGAGGTTGAGGAAAGGTGCCCACTCCTGAATCCGTGTGTCGATGTACTTTGGAAGTTTGGCAAGAAGTACAGGCGCGGACCCAATCTTTAGCATCCTTAGAAATGCTGTGCCAAATGAACTTTGAATTCATCAGCTGTGCAGTAGAACGACACGAGGAATGTGAAAGGCCATGAATGAAATCAAACACCTGTCGGCGCATGGGAGCAGGAATCGAAGGTCGTGGTCTACCAGTACTGACGTCACAGAGGAGGGTGGTGTTGGAGTCTTCGAAGGGAAAGTCTTCCCAACGGAGGGACGTGCACGATGTCCTACAAGCTTGATACTCTGGATCCTGTCGTTGGGCTTCAGCCAGGGCGTTGTAATCCAATCCCAGTTGAACGGCAGCCAACGTGTTTCTTGACAGGGCATCGGCAACGGGACTCATTTTCCAGGGACGTATTAGAGGGTGCAATTGTATTCAGCCACGGCGGAGAGATGTCGGCGTTGACGGGCGGACCAGGCGTCAGACTGTCGAGTGAAGGCGTGCACCAGAGGCATGTGGTCTGTGCGAATGACGAAGGGCGTGCCTTCTAAGAAATGTCAAAATTGACGGACATCCAAGTCCACCGCCAGCAATTCTCAATCAAAGGTAGAATAACACGATTCTGCCTTGGACAGTTTTCTGCTGAAGAAGGCCAATGGGCAGGGCGAGCCTTTGACCACCTGCTCGAGTACTGCACCAATAACGACGTCACTGGCATCGGTGGAGAGAAGGAGAGGGGCGTGTGGGATAGGAAAAGTGAGAGCCGCAGCAGTTGATAGGGCCTTCTTTGCATTGCAGAAGGCTGCTTCTTGAAGGGGACCCCACTTCAGGTCCTTTGGCTTGCCCTTCAGGGAGGCGTAGAGGGGAGCAAGAGTGGCGGCAATGGCTGGCGGAAAACGGTGATGATAGTTGATCATGCCCAAGAATTCCTGCAGAGCCTTGACGGTCGAGGGCGCGGGGAAGTTCTGAACGGCTGCTACCTTCTTAGGGAGGGGATGGACTCCTTCAGGAGTGATATGGTGCACTAAGAACGACACTTCGTTGGCGCCAAAGGTACACTTGTCGTACCGGACTACAAGTCCGTTTTGTTGCAGGCGGTAGAGCACGATGCGCAGGTGACGGAGGTGTTCCTCTTTTGAGGAAGAGAACACAAGTATGTCATCCACATAACATACACAGAAAGGGAGGTCCCCTAAGATGCCATCCATGAGACGTTGAAAGGTTGCCCCAGCATTACGAAGGCCAAAACAGGAGTAATTTAAGGTGTATGTACCAAAAGGAGTGGTGATGTCGGACTTAGGGATGTCTTCTGCGTTCATAGGCACCTGATAATACCCCTTCAGGAGGTCGAACGTAGAGAAAACCTTCGCTTTGTGCAGGTAGGAGGTCACGTCGGCAATGTTTGGGAGGGGGTAGTGATCCGGTTCTGTTTGCATGTTCAGGCGCCTGTAATCCCCGCACGGACGGAGGGAGCCGTCATTCTTCAGAACGATGAGTAAGGGTGACAACCATGGGCTGGAGGCCTTTTGGCAAAGGCCCATTTCCTCCATTTCGGCGAACGTCTGTTTGGCGGCTGCCAATCGTTCCGGTGCCAGACGTCTGAATTTTGCGAAGACTGGGGGTCCCGTCGTCTTGATATGGTGATAAATACCGTGGTTGGCAGGAACCGTGGGCGTTTGGCGAAGTTCTGGACGGAAAACTTCCGGGTACAACGTGAGGAGGTGGGCGTAGGCATCCGTGGGTGCGCTGATGTGGAGAACGAGGTTAGAGGGGGCGGGTTGAAGAGGTGTCGACAAGTACGAGTCTGCGTTGACCAATCGTCGGTGGGCGACATCGACCAGAACATGGAAATGAGAGAGGAAATCCGCACCGAGGATTGGCATTGTGACGTCAGCAACGAGAAACTTCCAATTGAATTTACCGTTTCCGAACGATAATGTGAGGTTCTCGTAACCGTAGGTGGGTATCGCAGATCCGTTGGCCGCTACCAAGCGGACGTCGGCAGACGTAGACAGACTACGTCGTGCCTTGAAGAGTTTCCTTATCAAAAGAGAACGACAAGCACCCGTGTCTACCAAAAATCGCACCCCCGTTCCTGCATCCTGTAAAAAGAAAAGATTAGAAACACGGGAGGCCACCGCCACAAGCGATGGCCTACTTACACGTTTTTTGGCCACTGACAATCCTTGGCACATTTCTTCGCTGTAGCCCCGAATCTGAAGTGGTAGTAGCAAAACTGCGACGGATGGTAGGTAGTAAGTGGCTGTAGAAGTTGTTCGTTGGGGCGCAAGCGATTGGTGGGTGGTGGGCGGCTTTGTCGCCGCTTCGGCACGTCACGGGGTAGGCGTGTATGTCCTACGACATTCATGTCAGCTTCGGTTGACGTTGAATAGGCATCCTCGTCGTCAGGGGTGGAGGCGTTGATGGAGGTCTTGAAGTGGCTGTCCATGAGGGCGTCGGCTTTGGTCATCAAGTCCTTTATGGGTAATCTATCGACATCGGGTATGGCAGCGCGTACAGGTTCGGGTAAACGGCGTATCCAAAGGGCACGAAGTAGGTTCACCTCACGAGGAGAGCTGTCTGCGGCAGGTTGAAGGCGAGCGATACTGGTCATTTCCCTGAGGGCAAGCGAAGCCCTTTGGTCCCCCAACGGTTGTTGCGAGAGCTGAAAAAGCTTTGCTATACGGGCGGCTGGCGACGGCGAGTATTGCTGCAGAAGGTATGTTTTGAGGGCGTCATACGCTATTGGGGTGTCTCCTTGTTCAAAAAGCCAGTCGGATATTTCTAGGAAGGTGTCCTTGGGTATTGCCGCGAGAACATAATCCGCTTTGGTGGTTGAGCGAGTCACGCCCCTGACACGAAACTGGACTTCTGCGCGCTGAAACCAAACAAACGCCTCTCCGCTGGCAAGCGATGAAAGTTTGAATGGAGCGGCCGCAGCACCAACTGCCGTAGAGTCCGCCATAGTACTACCAACGATGAAGGGGCGAGGGGGTGGGGGTGGAAGGCGGTGGGAGCGAGTCGACTTCCGGGGTCACCAATGTGAAGGGCCGAGAGAAGGTTGTGAACTCAAAGGCAGGATGCAATCAACTGAGTTATAAAATTATAGAACACTCTCCTTTATATACAAAACTTCAAGGCAACGGGACATAACATGTTTACAAGACAGACAATGTCACAGAGGAATACCGGAGTAGTGAATTTTCATGTTCGTTTCACTGCGAGGGAAGAGCACAGAAACAAGCATAATATATACAAAAGGAATTATGTACAATTGTGTGACACACGGTTGGTACATGGCTCCCCCCCTAAAAATGACATACTGTACATGTTAAATAGGGCGCCCTGATCTAGAGAGGCGAACTGTAGGCGGGTCATCTGGCAGAAGAGAAGCAGGTTTTAGACGATCAATGGAGACCCAGTCTTCTTTGCCCCGAATGTTTAGGAGGAATGCTTTCGGACTGCGTCGGATCACAAGGAAAGGGCCCATGTAAGGGGCGTTAGTGGTGGCTTGCTGGTGTCGTTGCGCAGGAAGACATGCGTTGCAGAGTGCAAGTCCGTTGGTATAAGATGCTTCGCTGGGGGTTTGTAAGTCTGGCAGCATGGAGTAAATTTTCCCACGACGTGACGTATGCGCTGGAGATCGTCGGAGGAGGTTGTAGAAGGAAAAAATTTGGCAGGGACGACCAATGAGTCGCCATACACCATTTAAGCTGCCGAGACATCGAGGGCGTCTTTAGGAGTGGTCCTTAGTCCCAGGAGGACCCAGGGAAGCTGAGTAAACCAGTTGCAATCCTTGCAGCAGGACATCAAAGCTGCTTTGAGGGTGCGATGAAAACGTTCAACCATTCCATTGGCAGCGGGGTTGTAGGCCGTTGTCTGATGTAGGGTGATGCCCAGGAGATTCGTTAATGACGTCCACAATTGAGAGGTGAAAGTGGTTTCCCTGTCAGAAGTAATATGCTCAGGGATACCGAATCTTGAAACCCATCCAGAGAGTAAGGCAGATGTACATGAGGCGGAAGTTTCTGTTTCCAGGGGAATGGCTTCAGGCCAACGAGTGGAGCGGTCGATGACGGTAAACAGGTAACGATGTCCTTGTGATGTGGGTAGGGGGCCTACAACGTCGACGTGAATATGTGCGAAACGACGCTGAGGTTGAGGAAAGGTGCCCACTCCTGAATCCGTGTGTCGATGTACTTTGGAAGTTTGGCAAGAAGTACAGGCGCGGACCCAATCTTTAGCATCCTTAGAAATGCTGTGCCAAATGAACTTTGAATTCATCAGCTGTGCAGTAGAACGACACGAGGGATGTGAAAGGCTGTGAATGAAATCAAACACCTGTCGGCACATGGGAGCAGGAATCGAAGGTCGCGGTCTACCAGTACTGACGTCACAGAGGAGGGTGGTGTTGGAGTCTTCGAGGGGAAAGTCTTCCCAACGGAGGGACGTGCACGATGTCCTACAAGCTTGATACTCTGGATGCTGTCGTTAGGCTTCAGCCAGGGCATTGTAATCCAATCCCAGTTGAACGGCAGCCAACGTGTTTCTTGACAGGACATCGGCAACGGGATTCATTTTCCCAGGGACGTATTGGAGGGTGCAATTGTATTCAGCCACGGCGGAGAGATGTCGGCGTTGACGGGCGTACCAGGCGTCAGACTGTCGAGTGAAGGCGTGCACCAGAGGCATGTGGTCTGCGCGAATGACGAAGGGCGTACCTTCTAAAAAATGGCGAAAGTGACGGACAGCCAAGTGCACCGCCAGCAATTCTCGATCAAAGGTAGAATAACACGATTCTGCCTTGGACAGTTTTCTGCTGAAGAAGGCCAATGGGCGGGGCGAGCCTTTGACCACCTGCTCGAGTACTGCACAAATAGCGACGTCGCTGGCATCGGTGGAGAGAAGGAGAGGGGCGTGTAGGATAGGAAAAGTGAGAGCCGCAGCAGTTGATAGGGCCTTCTTTGCATTGCAGAAGGCTGCTTCTTGAAGGGAACCCCACTTCAGGTCCTTTGGCTTGCCCTTGAGGGAGGCGTAGAGGGGAGCAAGAGGGACGGCAATGGCTGGCAGAAAACGGTGATAATAGTTGATCATGCCCCAGAATTCCTGCAGAGCTCTGACGGTCGAGAGTGCGGAGAAGTTCTGAACGGCTGCTACATTCTCAGGGAGGGGATGGACTCTTTCAGGAGTGATACGGTGCCCTAAGAACGACACTTCGTTGGTGCCAAAGGTACTCTTGTCGTACTGGACTACAAGTCCGTTTTGTTGCAGGCGGTCGCGCACGATGCGCATGTGACGGAGGTGTTCCTCTTTTGAGGAGGAGAACACAAGTATGTCGTCCACATAACATACACAGAAAGGGAGGTCCCCTAAGATGCCATCCATGAGACGTTGAAACGTTGCCCCAGCATTACGAAGGCCAAAACAGGAATAATTGAAGGTGTATGTACCAAACGGAGTGGTGATGGCGGTCTTGGGGATGTCTTCTGCGTTTATAGGCACCTGATAATACCCCTTCAGGAGGTCGAACGTAGAGAAAACCTTCGCTTTGTGCAGGTAGGAGGTCACGTCGGCAATGTTTGGGAGGGGGTAGTGATCCGGTTCTGTTTGCATGTTCAGGCGCCTGTAATCCCCGCACGGACGGAGGGAGCCGTCTTTCTTCAGAACGATGTGTAAGGGTGACGACCATGGGCTGGAGGCCTTTTGGCAAAGGCCCATTTCCTCCATTTCGGCGAATGTCTGTTTGGCGGCTGCCAATCGTTCCGGTGCCCGACGTCTGAATTTTGCGAAGACTGGGGGTCCCTTCGTCTTGATATGGTGATAAATACCGTGGTTGGCAGGAACCGTGGGCGTTTGGCGAAGTTCTGGAAGGAAAACTTCCGGGTACGACGTGAGGAGGTGGGCGTAGGCATCCGTGGGTGCGCTAATGTGGAGAACGAGGTTAGAGGGGGCGGGTTGAAGAGGTGTCGACGAGTCTGCGTTGACCAATCGACGGTGGGCGACATCGACCAGAACATGGAAATGATAGAGGAAATCCGCACCGAGGATTGGCATCGTGACGTCAGCAACAAGAAACTTCCAATTGAATTTACCGTTTCCGAACGATAATGTGAGGTTCTCGTAACCGTAGGTGGGTATCGCAGATCCGTTGGCAGCTACCAAGCGGACGTCGGCAGATGTAGACAGACTACGTCGTGCCTTGAAGAGTTTCCTTGGCAAAAGAGAACGACAAGCACCCGTGTCTACCAAAAATCGCACGCCCGTTCCTGCATCCTGTAAAAAGAAAAGATTAGAAACACGGGAGGCCACCGCCACAAGCGATGGCCTAGTTACACGTTTTTTGGCCACTGACAATCCTTGGCACATTTCTTCGCGGTAGCCCCCAATCTGAAGTGGTAGTAGCAAAACTGCGGCGGATGGGAGGTAGCAAGTGGCTGTAGAAGTCGTTCGTTGGGGTGCGAGCGATTGGTGGGTGGTGGGCGGCTTTGTCGCCGCTTCGGCACGTCACGGGGTAGGCGTGTATGTCCTACGGCATTCATGTCAGCTTCGGTTGACGTTGAATAGGCATCCTTGTCGTCAGGGGTGGAGGCGTTGATGGAGGTCTTGAAGTGGCTGTCCATAAGGGCGTCGGCTTTGGTCACCAAGTCCTCTATGGGTAAACTATCGACATCGGGTATGGCAGCGCGTACAGGTTCGGGTAAACGGAGTATCCAAAGGGCAAGAAGTAAGTTCACCTCACGAGGAGAGCCGTCTGCGGCAGGTTGAAGGCGAGCGATACTGGTCATTTCCCTGAGGGCAAGCGAAGCCCTTTGGTCCAACAGCGGTTGTTGCGAAAGCTGAAAAAGCTTTGCTATACGGGTGGCTGGCGACGGCGAGTACTGCTGCAGAAGGTATGTTTTGAGGGCGTCATACGCTATTGGGGTGTCTCCTTGTTCACAAAGCCAGTCAGATATTTCTGGGAAGGTGTCCTTGGGTATCGCCGCGAAAACATAATCCGCTTTGGTGGTTGAGCGAGTCACGCCCCTGATACGAAACTGGACATCTGCGCGCTGAAACCAAGCAAACGCCTCTCCGCTGGCAAACAATGAAAGTTTGAATGGAGCGGCCGCAGCACCAACTGCCGTAGAGTCCGCCATAGTACTACCAACGATGAAGGGGCGAGGGGGTGGGGGTGGAAGGCGGTGGAAGCGAGTCGACTTCCGGGGTCACCAATGTGTCGGTCCGAGAGAAGGTTGTGAACTCAAAGGCAGGATGCAATCAACTGAGTTATAATATTATAGAACACTCTCCTTTATATTCAAAACTTCAAGGCAACAGGACATAACATGTTTACAAGACAGACAATGTCACAGAGGAAAACCGGAGACGTGAATTTTCATGTTCGTTTTAGTGCGAGGGAAGAGCGCAGATACAAGCATAATATATACAAAAGGAATTATGTACAATTGTGGGACTCACGGTTGGTACAGTATGTACAGTATATACATTTATATATTTAGCCAGACCTCTGCTCTTTATTATATAAGGGATATAGGTCATAAATACAACAGATATAGTGAGAGAATCTACCTGTAGCTCTCTTTGAGGCTGATTGGTCCAAGTCTTACCATTTACTGTATTGCTACTCTGCGCTACGGTTGGAATCCATGGCCGGGTAGAATTACTTATCATGAAAGGAATTTTCTTTCGGTTTTGTGGTCCCATGAGAGAGTAAATTCGATATAAAAAGGTATATGAGTGTTATTTCGTTATATATGTATATATACATCCACAACAATAAATGCAGCTGTTTCTAATTCACTGCAGGACAAAGGCCTCATACGTCTGGGCTTTGACCAATTTTCATTATCATGTTGGCTACTGGGGGGGGGGGGGGTGATAGTGGGAGATTTCAGTCTAATCGCTCACAGTAAGCAAACCTAGTAAGGGTGACATTGACCAGTACAGCTTTGCTGATCATAATGGTACACAAACCCTTTCACCACTAAGAAAGGGATATATAAAGTAGGTATAAATATCACTCACTCTCTCTCTCTCTCTCTCTCTCTCTCTCTCTCTCTCTCTCTCTCTCTCTCTCTCTCTCTCTCTCTCTCTCTCTATATATATATATATATATATATATATATATAAATGTATATGTATATATATATATATATATATATATATATATATATATATATATATATATATATATATGTGTGTGTGTGTATATATATATATATATATATATATATATATATATATATATATATATATATATATATATATATATATATATATATATATATATATATACATATATATATGTGTATATATATATATATATATATATATATATATATATACATATATATATATATATATATATATATATATATATATATATATATATATATATATATATAAGATGATTCCAAATTATTATTATTATTATTATTATTATTATTATTATTATTATTATTATTACTTGCTAAGCTACAACCCTACGTGGAAAAGCAGGACGCTATAAACCCAGGGGCCCCAACAGGGAAAATAGCCCAGATTAAACTTCTGGTTCTCCTCTCTTCTTTCAGGCAGTGACTAACGAGAGTCAACTACCAACTTTACAGTTAAAAAATCTCATCATCTATTCCTACGCCTATGGATGCCAAAGGCCTCGGTTAGATTTCGCCAGTCGTCTCTATCCTGAGCTTTTAATTCAATACTTCCCTATTTATCATGTACTTCGAGCTTCAAAATTCTCAGCCATGTAGGCCTGGGTCTTCCAACTGTTCTAGTGCCTTGTGGATCCCAACTGAATGTTTCATGAACTAATCTCTCTTAGGGAGTACGAGGAGCATGCCAAAACTATCTCCATCTACCCCTTAACATGATCTCATCCACATATGGCACACGAGCAATCTCTCTTATAGTTTCATTTCTAATCCTGTCCTGCCCTTGAACTCCGAATATCCTTCTGGGGGCTTTGTTCTCAAATCTACTAAATCAGTTTTAATTTCAGTGTGGCAATGAGAACCTGGTGATCACTACCAATATCCGCGCCTCTATAGCTTCTTACATTTCTCTCTTTATTAATGGCAATGTGATCTATTTGATTTTTGTAATTACCTCATGGTGAAATCCGGTGAAGTCCATGTGTACTTGTGGATGTTCATGTGTTGGAAAAGAGTACCTCCAGTGACAAGATTGTTTGCTGAAAAGAAATGTCATCCATTTTCATTCGCAGCTTAGCTAAGACCCTCGACACCCATCACATTCTCTATCCACTGATTATTCCTTCCAACTTTGGCATTGAAGTCACCAATCACAGTTTTCATATCTCTCTCCAGGATCCCATCTATTACACTGCAGTTCTTCATAGTAATCACATTTCCTTTCTTCAGATAAAAATGGCACGATTAATTTTTCGTAAGAAAAGTGCCTCCTCTAACATTTACCTCGGTGCTCTTAATGGCAAGGTGAATATTTCTTTGACAGAAATAGGCTGCTAAAAATAGAAAGAAGTTATCAAACCCTTCCTGAAAAATGTCACCTCTTGATAAATGGACTCAGAGTGCATTTTCTACGACGTAGCATCCATAGACATTGATTAGGTAAGGACAATCAATATCGAGAGAGAGAGAGAGAGAGAGAGAGAGAGAGAGAGAGAGAGAGAGAGAGAGAGAGAGAGAGAGAGAGAGAGAGTACCCCTCCCCCAAAAAACAGAACAAACAATGTCCCAATCAAAAGATTTCTTTCATCAAAACATAAATTGGCCACAGATAGAGCAATAAAACTACGACCAATTTTGCCCAATTACGACATGTCCTTGAGCCTCGTGTCACTTCTGAGGGCCAGACGACCAATTACAATAATTGGCGGCAATTGCAGTAATTGGCTCCCAATTACGTTACATCTGAAACATAACAAATAAATTGCATTATTGCCTCTACTCTTCCCGTAGCTTTATTGGTCATCAATTGAAACGTTACGAATAATATCTCGAAAGGAAGCATATCAAAGAGGTTTTAAGAGCTTCAAATCATTACGATGTTAAAAGTATTATTATTATTATTATTATTATTATTATTATTATTATTATTATTATTATTATTATTATTATTAGTAAAGTAATGGAATTGTGAATTCCGGTGAACTTGATGTATGGACACCATGATAATTAAAGTGTTTTGTTCTTGTGTGACGTCATATAAATTTAATGCGAGAAAAAAGACATGCTATACGTTAAGAGGGACCTGACTTTTATAAAGTTATTGAAGTCATTTAGTTAATAGGGAATTCGTATAAAAACTGTGTTTTGTCGAGTGATTAGTAATAAATTTAGCTATTTCCTATAATATTATGAAAACGTAAAATTTTATTGTAAATATCCTTAGCGAAAAACATTTTGGAACTATGCATGGATTACGTGGCAGTATAACAACAGGAACCAACGGGGCTTATATAAGTAGGAGGTCGGTCGGTGCAAACGGAGTCAGTCTACTGACCACCTGTTTATGATATATAAGTTCCCCTAAGTTCCTGAATGTGAAACTCGTTATTATGTAGTAGGTTGGCCAGGGCACCAGCTACCCGTTGGGATACTACCGCTAGAGTTGTTGGGTCTTTGACTGGCCGGGCTGTACTACATTGGATCCTTCTCTCTGGTTATGGTTCACTTTCCCTTTGTCATGACATACACCAAATATTCTGGACTATTCTTTACAGATTCTACCCTGTCATCATACACCTGACAACACTGAGATTACCAAACAATTCTTCTTTACCTAAAGGCTTATCTACTGACTTGTAATTGTTCAGTGGCCACTTTCCTCTTGGCAAGGGTAGAAGAGACTCTTTAGCTATGGTAAGCAGCTCTTCTAGGAGGACACTCCAAAATCAAACCATTGTTCTCTAGTCTTGGGTAGTGTCATAGCCTCTGTACCATGGCCTCCCACTATCTTGGGTTAGAGTTTTCTTGCTCGAGGGTACACTCGGGCCCACTATTCTATCTTATTTCGCTTCCTCTTGCTTTGTTACAGTTTATATAGGAAGTATCTATTTTAATGT
>NC_090749.1:67181930-67186930 GCF_036898095.1 Palaemon carinicauda
TGAGACGAAGATAAAAGGGAAGGGTGAAGTGATGTTTGGTGAAATGTCTGGTAGAGTGTCTGGGATTGAAAGGGGAAGAGCGAGAGAGGGTGTGGTTTTATTGCTGAGTGAATGGATGACAGGTAAAGTAGTGGAATGGAAGGAGATATCATCTAGGTTAATGTGGGTAAGGGTTAGGTTGGGTAGGGAATGTTGGGCGTTTGTCAGTGCGTATGGGCCAGGTAGTGAGAAAAGTGAAGAAGAGCGGAATGAGTTCTGGAATGAATTAACTAGGTGTGTAGAAGGACTGGGTAGAAGGAATTATGTAATTGTCATGGGTGATTTAAATGCTAGAGTGGGCGCTGGAGAGGTAGGTGTCATTGGGAAGTATGGCGTACCAGGTGAAAATGAGAGTGGTGAGAGACTGGTGGATATGTGTGTTGAGCAAGAGATGGTGATAAGTAATAGCTTTTTCAAAAAGAAAGATTAAAATAAATATATATGGGTATGCCCCCTGTGGCCGCGGGGGCATAAAACAATTAGAATAGCGCCAACGTTATCCCTGCGTGTCGTAAGAGGCGACTAAAAGGGACGGGACGAGGGGGCTGGGAACCCCCTCTCCTGTATAGAAAATCCTGTGAGACAGCAACAAAGAGATGGAGCTGGGGGGAGAGTGACTGCTCCCCGCACTCTAGTTTTGGGGTGTTTGAATGTGCGTGGATGTAGTACGATAGAGAGTAAAAGATGTGAGATTGGAAGTATGTTTAGAAGTAGAAGGATGGATGTATTGGCCTTGTGTGAGACAAAGATGAAAAGAAAGGGTGAAGTGATGTTTGGTGAAATGTCTGGTAGAGTGTCTGAGATTGAAAGGGGAAGAGCGAGAGAGGGTGTGGCTTTATTGCTGAGTGAATGGATGACAGGTAAAGCAGTGGAATGGAAGGAGATATCATCTAGGTTAATGTGGGTAAGGGTTAGGTTGGGTAGGGAATGTTGGGCGTTTGTCAGTGCGTATGGGCCAGGTAGTGAGAAAAGTGAAGAAGAGCGGAATGAGTTCTGGAATGAATTAACTAGGTGTGTAGAAGGACTGGGTAGAAGGAATTATGTAGTTGTTATGGGTGACTTAAATGCTAGAGTTGGTGCTGGAGAGGTAGAAGGTGTCATTGGGAAATATGGCGTACCAGGTGAAAATGAGAGTGGTGAGAGACTGGTAGATATGTGTGTTGAACAAGAGATGGTAATAAGTGCTAGCTTTTTTAAAAAGAAAGATGAAAATAAGTATACATGGGTAAGAGTGGCAAATGGAAGAGTAGTAGAAAGGGCATTAATGGATTATGTGTTGATAACTAAAAGAATGTTTGGAAGATTGAAAGACGTGCACGTGTTTAGGGGTATGGCTAACGGTATGTCTGATCATTTTTTGGTGGAAGGAAAATTAGTTGTAGCAAAAGAGTGGGGGAATAGAGTAGGTGGATGTAAAAGGGAGCTAGTGAGGGTTGAAGAGCTAATAAAACCGGGGGTAAAAAGTAAATATCAGGAAAGGTTGAAAATGGCATATGACGAGGTGAGAGTAAGAGAAACTGGTAATTTAGAGGAGGAGTGGAAGTTAGCAAAAGAAAATTTTGTTGGTATTGCAAGTGATGTATGTGGCAAGAAGGTTGTTGGAGGCAGCATGAGGAAGGGCAGTGAATGGTGGAATGAAGGAGTGAAGGTAAAAGTGGAAGAGAAAAAGAGGGCTTTTGAAGAATGGCTGCAGAGTAATAGTATAGAGAAGTATGATAAATATAGAGAGAAAAATGTGGAAGTAAAGCGCAATGTACGTGAGGCAAAGAGGACAGCTGACCTGAGGTGGGGTCAGGGACTGGGTCAGTCATATGAAGAGAATAAGAAGAAGTTTTGGAAAGAAGTGAAGAGAGTAAGGAAGGCCGGCGCAAGAATTGAAGAGACAGTGAAAGATGGAAATGGAAGGTTGTTAAAAGGAGAGGAGGGAAGGAAAAGGAGGGCGGAATATTTTGAAAGTTTGCTGAATGTTGAGGATGATAGGGAGGCAGATATAATTGCGGTTCCAGGTGTTGAGGTGCCAGTGATGGGAGATGAGAATGAGAGAGAGATTACAATAGAGGAAGTGAGGAGAGCACTAGATAAAACAAGAGTAGGAAAAGCATCGGGTATGGATGGTGTGAAAGCTGAGATGTTGAAGGAAGGGGGTGTGACTGTACTTGAATGGTTGGTGAGATTGTTTAATGTGTGTTTTGTGTTGTCAATGGTACCAGTAGATTGGGTCTGTGCATGTATTGTACCACTATATAAGGGTAAGGGAGATGTGCATGAGTGTTGTAATTCAAGAGGTATTAGTTTGTTGAGTGTAGTTGGAAAAGTGTATGGTAGAATACTGATTAATAGGATTAAGGATAAAACAGAGAATGCAATCTTGGAAGTACAGGGTGGTTTTAGAAGAGGTAGGGGTTGTATGAATCAGATTTTTACAGTTAGGCAGATATGCAAGAAATATTTAGCAAAAGGTAAGGAGGTGTATGTTGCGTTTATGGATCTGGAGAAAGCATATGATAGAGTTGATAGGGAAGCAATGTGGAATGTGATGAGGTTATATGGAGTTGGTGGAAGGTTGTTGCAAGCAGTGAAAAGTTTCTACACAGGTAGTAAAGCATGTGTTAGAATAGGAAATGAGGTGAGCGATTGGTTTCCGGTGAGAGTGGGGCTGAGACAGGGATGTGTGATGTCGCCGTGGTTGTTTAACTTGTATGTTGATGGAGTGGTGAGAGAGGTGAATGCTCGAGTGCTTGGACGAGGATTAAAACTGGTAGGCGAGAATGATCATGAATGGGAGGTAAATCAGTTGTTGTTTGCGGATGATACTGTACTGGTAGCAGACACAGAAGAGAAGCTTGACCGACTAGTGACAGAATTTGGAAGGGTGTGTGAGAGAAGGAAGTTGAGAGTTAATGTGGGTAAGAGTAAGGTTATGAGATGTACGAGAAGGGAAGGTGGTGCAAGGTTGAATGTCATGTTGAATGGAGAGTTACTTGAGGAGGTGGATCAGTTTAAGTACTTGGGGTCTGTTGTTGCAGCAAATGGTGGAGTGGAAGCAGATGTACGTCAGAGAGTAAATGAAGGTTGCAAAGTGTTGGGGGCAGTTAAGCGAGTAGTAAAAGATAGAGGATTGGGCATGAATGTAAAGAGAGTTCTATATGAGAAAGTGATTGTACCAACTGTGATGTATGGATCGGAGTTGTGGGGAATGAAAGTGATGGAGAGACAAAAATTGAATGTGTTTGAGATGAAGTGTCTGAGGAGTATGGCTGGTGTATCTCGAGTAGATAGGGTTAGGAACGAAGTGGTGAGGGTGAGAACGGGTGTAAGAAATGAGTTAGCGGCTAGAGTGGATATGAATGTGTTGAGGTGGTTTGGCCATGTTGAGAGAATGGAAAATGGCTGTCTGCTAAAGAAGGTGATGAATGCAAGAGTTGATGGGAGAAGTACAAGAGGAAGGCCAAGGTTTGGGTGGATGGATGGTGTGAAGAAAGCTCTGGGTGATAGGAGGATAGATGTGAGAGAGGCAAGAGAGCGTGCTAGAAATAGGAATGAATGGCGAGCGATTGTGACGCAGTTCCGGTAGGCCCTGCTGCTTCCTCCGGTGCCTTAGATGACCGCGGAGGTAGCAGCAGTAGGGGACTCAGCAGTATGAAGCTTCATCTGTGGTGGAAATGTGGGAGGTTGGGCTGTGGCACCCTAGCAGTACCAGCTGAACTCAGCTGAGTCCCTGGTTAGGCTGGAGGAACGTAGAGAGTAGAGGTCCCCTTTTTGTTTTGTTTCTTGTTGTTGTCGGCTACCCCCCAAAATTGGGGGAAGTGCCTTTGGTATATGTATGTATGTAAGACTGCCAAATGGAAGAGTAGTAGAAAGGGCATTAATGGATTATGTGTTGATAACTAAAAGAATGTTTAGAAGATTGAAAGACGTGCACGTGTTTAGGGGTGTGGCTAACGGTATGTCTGATAATTTTTTGGTGGAAGGAAAATAAGTTGTAGCAAAAGAGTGGGGGAATAGAGTAGGTGAATGTAAAAGGGAGCTGGTGAGGGTTGAAGAGCTAATAAAACCGGGGGTAAAAAGTAAATATCAGGAAAGGTTGAAAATGACATATGACGAAGTGAAAGTAAGAGAAACTGGCAATTTAGAGGAGGAGTGGAAGTTAGTAAAAGAAAATTTGGTTGGGATTGCAAGTGATGTGTGTGGCAAGAAGGTTGTTGGAGGCAGCATGAGGAAGGGCAGTGAATGGTGGATTGAAGGAGTGAAGGTAAAAGTGGAAGAGAAAAAGAGGGTTTTTGAAAAATGGCTGCAGAGTAATAGTGTAGAGAAGTATGAAAAATATAAAGAGAAAAATGTGGAAGTAAAGCGCAAGGTATATGAGGCAAAGAGGGCAGTTGACCTGAGGTGGGGTCAGGGATTGGGTCATTCATATGAAGAGAATAAGAAGAAGTTCTGGAAAGAGGTGAAGAGAGTAAGGAAGGCTGGCTCAAGAATTGAAGAGACAGTGAAAGATGGAAATGGGAGGTTGTTAAAAGGAGAGGAGGGAAGGAAAAGATGGGTGAAATATTTTGAAAGTTTACTGAATGCTGAGGATAATAGGGAGGCAGATATAATTGCTGTTGCAGGTGTTGAGGTGCCAGTGATGGGAGATGAGAATGAGAGAGAGATTACAATAGATGAAGTGAGGAGAGCACTAGATGAAACTAGAGTAGGAAAAGCGTCTGGTATGGATGGTGTGAGAGCTGAGATGTTGAAGGAAGGGGGGTGTGACTGTAATTGAATGGTTGGTAAGATTGTTTAATATGTGTTTTGTGTTGTCAATGGTACCAGTAGATTAGGTTTGTGCATGTATTGGACCACTTTATATGGGTAAGGGAGATGTGCATGAGTGTTGTAATTCAAAAGGTATTAGTTTGTTGAGCGTAGTTGGAAAAGTGTATGGTAGAGTAATGATTAATAGGATCAATGATAAAACA
>NC_090749.1:67191930-67196930 GCF_036898095.1 Palaemon carinicauda
CTCTCTCTCTCTCTCTATTCCGTTGGTATTAAAATGCTACACAAACATTTTACCTCAGTATATTACATTGTACTCCTTTTAAACATTCTCTCTCTCTCACTCTCTCTCTCTCTCTCTCTCTCTCTCTCTCTCTCTCTCTCTCTCTCTCTCTCTCTCTCTCTCTCTCTCACCCCAATGATATTAGAATACTGAAAAAAACCTTTTCCCTCAGTATATTGCTATTATGCTTCTCCATCTCTCTCTCTCTCTCTCTCTCTCTCTCTCTCTCTCTCTCTCTCTCTCTCTCTCCTCTCTCTCTCCTCTCTCGCTCTCTCTCTCTCTCTCTGATTCTATCCATCATTTTCCTCTGTAACTAAAAACAGCCATTTTAAAGTGTAAACACGTAGAGTAAAATATATTTTCTGAATGAAATATACAAATGAAAAGAACGTATTTTTGGACGAAAAAAAAAACACCGTACGTTATTTTTTCATGTGAAGCATCGAATGTTTTAATGAATTAAAACAGAATACGTATATATTTGTATGAATGAATAAACATAAAAAACATAATCATGAAGGAAAGAAATTCTATACCTAAATCATTTGTATGTGTGGTGCATATGTATGTATTATAATTTTAATAATTTAAATAATAATAATAATTTTACTAATTCTAATTACAATAACTTTACTTAATTTAATTGTAGATATTTCAATAATTCTATAATAGGACAAGGACGTAAGTATTTAAAAATAAATTATGCAACGTAAACAATCTATAAAATAAAACATCCAATAACATTCTTATGAATAAAAACATTAAAAATTCCCCAAAACAAAAGTGCAAAATATAAATATTCTTATAAATGAAAGTAAACAAATGACAACTCCCACTTACTCCTTTGAAGACAACAACAGATCGTAACCCTAAAATGGCTGTAAAAAATTCCTTTAATGATTAATACAAAACTGCACAAAAGATAACCATTTTATTATTATTATTATTATTATTATTATTATTATTATTATTATTATTATTATTATTATTATTATTATTATTATTATTATACAGAATGGGAAGTTTTGATTAAGGGGAGAGAGCTTGTTTTGGAATATCTTAATTGTTCATTACTTCGTTTGTAGTTCATTTATTTCCTTATTTCCTTTCCTCACTTGGCAATTTTTTCCTTGTTGGAGCCCTTTTACTTATAGCATTCTGCTTTTCTAGCTAGGGTTGTAGCTTAGCTAATAATAATAATAATAATAATAATAATAATAATAATATAATAATAATAATAATATTAATAATAATAATAATAATAATAATAATAATAATGATAATAATTATGATAATAATAATAATAATAATAATAATAATAATAATAATAATAATAATAATAATAATAATAATAAACTGATTTAAATAGATATAAATTCTCATGTATACAAAAGGTACGAAGATATATGTATTTACAAAAAAAACTAAGAAAAAAATATATTAGGAAAATTATAGCCAAACTAGAAAGGGGACTCGGTAGAGCGCATACCTGTGCCAACGTTACATCATAAGATAGTCAATTGTATTATGCACATTCTGTCAATAGTTTCGTGCAAATCGTCTATAAAATTAAACACCATATAGGAAAACGACGTGTTTTACTTTTTCGTTAGCTTGACCTTGACCAATGACCCAACCACTTCCTGAATCTAACCAAATTGTCCTTGAATTATGGCCAATCATCCCACCAAATTTTATAAAATTCAGTCAAATAGTTTTTAAGTTGTGCGAATCACAAACATACACACATAAATAAATACACGCCTATCAAAATATAACATTCTGGCAAAGGTAAGAGAATAGTTACAGATGGTTTTGAATTACTGCAGACAGGATGTATGTTTACTGTAGGTTCTAGACCTTTCAAATATTTGGCCCCAAGACTATGCAACAAGCCCTCACTAGACATCAGGAAGAATGAAGTTAATAAGGCTATGAAGAGGAAGCTGAAGATTTTGTTGATTTCTAATAAGTACTTCGATAATGAGGATTTGATATTGAACATAAATTGTGATATGTGAAATACCTATAAGTGTATATATTAAACAGATCTAATAGTTCATGTAGGGGGCAGGGTTGCCCTGTTTCATAGAACCAGGAAAACCGCTCTTGAAGTAGGGAATATTGGAAACAATGTTTTCATAAACGTAAAATATGTCATTAAATGTTATAACTTTGATAATTTCATGATTGTTAGGAGATAATAGAAGTACAGAAATATATGTTTCGAAAACAGTAGAAATACGATGTAAGTCTTTGGCCACAAAAAAGGGATAACGATCATGGATTATTTCATATATAAACAAATTGAAATTAATCATGACATAAATCACTTTAAACAAGGGAATATATAAGCGATGATTTTGGAGGATGTAATCGTTTCTAAAAAGGTAATAACAATAAACGACAGAATACAATAAAATTACATCAAGTTGAAAATATTAATCGGATGAAATGATTTGATAAAAAAGCTTCTATGAATTTTAATATTTTTTTCAAAAACGTTAAAAAAGGTAACAGAAAAACTAAATTTATATCAATATACTGCACACACACATACACACACACAAACACACACACACACACACACACACACACACACACACACCACACACTAAATAAAAACATTAATTAAATTTTGTCAAAATTCAAAATTTACCCAAAATCACTAAACTTTAACATGTCAGATTAGATGCGAATACATATATATATATATATATATATATATATATATATATATATATATATATATATATATATATATATATATATATACATATATATATATATATATATATACATATATATATATATATATATATATATATATATATATATATATATATATATATATATATATATATATATTTATATTTATATGACCAAAACTTTCCAACCCAGATCAAACAATTGGTCTGGTTAAACCATCGATTATGGCCAAAGTACGATTAAATGCAGGTGATTTTAAAGAAACTAAGATGTTATTCTAGCACAAACAACGGGGTTCGAACCTATAATTTCTTCCATCATTAGTTCATTACCTGGTGATTTTCCAAATAGCTTTGATGCTGGGGTATGATAATGAGAAAAAATTCAGGTCATAATCATACTTCCCAAGTTGATCTAACTAAATGCTAGGAATTATTTAGAAATCTCTCTCTCTCTCTCTCTCTCTCTCTCTCTCTCTCTCTCTCTCTCTCTCTCTCTCTCTCTCTCTCTCTCTCTCAACTAATATCAACAAAATTAAAACCTTTAATAAATGAATTGAATATTCCTAAATTCATAAGAAAAAGTCTCATAATTCTTAACTAAGACCGAGTGTGCACACACGCGCGCACACACACGCACACACACGCACACACACACACACACACATATATATATATATATATATATATATATATATATATATATATATATATATATATATATATATTTATATGAAATATTGCAAACGAATGTAGGGAAAGAAGATATGACGATGAATTAACGAGCTTAGAAAATTTAAGGTACAGACATACTGATGTGGAAGGACATGTCTGAGGCTTTTGTTCTGCAGTGGACTTGCAACAGTTAATGATGATAATATATATATATATATATATATATATATATATATATATATATATATATATATATATATATATATTTATATATAAATTATATATATAAATTATATATATATATATAAATTATATATATATATATATATATATATATATATATATATATATATATATATATATATATATATATATATATATATATATGTATGTATATATATATATATATATATATATATATATATATATATATATATATATATATATATATATATATATATATATATGTTGGAAATGAGAGAGAGAGAGAGAGAGAGGAGAGAGAGAGAGAGAGAGAGAGAGAGAGAGAGAGAGAGAGAGAGAGGAGAGAGAGAGAGAGAGGAAATATACCAATTAACCTCTGGCATCAAAGGCCATCTAATGAACAAATTAGACCGATCAAAGGAACGAAGATTATAAAAAAATAGAAACGCCATAACAGTCGATGTTTTCTTTAGTAACGAATATTTCTGGTTCACAAAAGAAGGACGAGGAATTAGACTGAAAAAAAAAAAAAAAAAAGAATACGAAGAAAAACCCCATCGAAACGGATGAGTGAACAGCAGTCATAGACCGAAGATGGCCAATGGAAAAAACCACTATTTGTAACTCGATTCATCGCTCTAATTGACATCGAATATCTATTGTTTTCATCAAACGGTGTCGTCTGCTGCAAAGCAATTTTACACTTGTGTTGTATCTTTAACTGGAATTTAATGTGGGATATATGCTGTGCCGTGGGTGAAGCACGTATGAAGACAACTTAACACACACACATACACACACACACACACACACACACACATATAGTACCGTTTTGATGACCATGAGAGACCTTTACGAGAAGTGATCGGGTCATACTGACGTTTACCGTCCTCTTTTTCAAGAATGGCAAAGTGCATGCCAGAAAACGGTGATGATTCGTAGTGGAGAATGGCGATGGTCGTATTGCAGAATGGCAATTATCGTAATGAAGAATGGCGATGATTGTAGTGGTGAATGTCGATGATCGTAGTGGAGAATGGCGATCATCGTAGTGGAGAAAGGAGATGGTCGTAGTTAATAATGGCGATGGTCGTAGTGGAGAATGGCAATGGTCGTAGTTGATAAGGGTGATGGTCGTAGTGCAGAATGGTAAAAGGCGATGATCATAATGGAGAAAGGCAATGATCGTAATGGAGAATGGCGATGATCGTAGTGGAGAAGGGCGATCATCGTAGTGGAGAATGGAGATGGTCATAGTGGAGAATGGATATGGTCGTAGTCGATAATGGCGATGGTCGTAGTGGAGAATGGCGATAATCGTAATGGAGAAAAGCGATGATTGTAGTGGAAATGGCGATGATTGTATTGGAGAAT
>NC_090749.1:67201930-67204430 GCF_036898095.1 Palaemon carinicauda
CTTACTCCTTGATTTAATGGCTCTTTTTTTCGATATTTGTTTGTCACTTCCTAACCAGTCTTTTCTAGATCTTTTTTCGAAGAAATATCCTTACCTAGGTCTTTATTTTTCAAAGTAATCAGCTTTCTTTAGGTCTTCTATTTCAAACTAACAAGCCAGCTCTAAATCTTTCTTTTTCCAAATTCAGTAGCCAGCCTTCTCTAGGTCTTCCATTCTCAAACTAACCAACATTCTCTAGGTCTTCTTTTCTAAACTAAGCAGCCTTTTCTAGGTCTCTCTTATTCAAGCTAACAAGCCAGCTCTAAACGTTTCTTTTTCAAACTAACCAGCCTTTTCTAGATGTTTCTTTTTCAAACTAGCCACCCTTCTCTAAGCCTTTCTTTTTCAAACTGACCAGCTTCTCTAGGTGTTTTTTATTCAAGCTAACAAGCCAGCTCTAACACTTTCTTTTCTCGAACTAACCAGCCTTTTCTAGGTGTTTCTTTTCAAACCAGCCACCCTTCTCTAAGTCTTTCTTTTTCAAACTTGGAAGCCTTCTCTGTCTTTTTTTCAAAACTAATCAGCCTTCTCAAGGTCTTCTTTTTTCAAAGTAATTATCCCACTCTAGGTCTTTCTTTTTCTAAGTAATTATCCTTCTCCAGGTCTTCTATTTTCCATAATAATAACCCTCTCTAGGTTTTCCTTTTTCAAACTAACTAACCTTCTCTAGGTCTTTCTTATTCAAACTAACCACCCTTTTCTAAATTTTCTTTGTTCAAACTTGCCAGCATTCTCTATGTCTTTCGTTTTAAAAATAATCAGCCTTCTCTAGTTTCTTCCTTTTTCAAAGTAATTATCCCCATCTAAGTCTTTCTTTTTCAAAATAATCATCCTTCTCCAGGTCTTCCTTTTTTCATAATAATAACCTTCTCAAGGTTTTCATTTTTTCAAAAATACTAGCCTTTTCCAGGTCTTTCTTATTCAAGCTTTCCAGCCAGCTCCCAGTCTTTATTTTTCAAACTAAACAGTTTCTCTAGGTCATTCTTATTCAAGGTAACCAGCCAGCTCCTCGTCTTTCTTTTTTCAAAATAACCAGCTTCTCTAGGTTTTTGTTATTCATGCTAACCAGCCACCTCTCAGTCTTTGTTTTTTAAGCTAACCAGCCTTCTCTAGGTCTCCCTTTTTCAAAGTAATTATCCCTCTCTGTCTTTCTTCTTCAAAGTAATTATCCCTCTCTGTCTTTCTTCTTCAAAGTAATTATCCCTCTCTAAGTCTTTCTTTCTCAAAGTAATCATCCTTCTCCAGGTCTTCCTTTTTTCATAATAACAACCTTCTCCAGGTTTTCCTTTTTTAAAAATACTAGCCTTTTCTAGGTCTTCTTATTCAAGCTTTCCAGCCAGCTGCCAGTCTTTCTTTTTCAAACTGACCAGTTTCTCTAGGTTTTTCTTATTCAAGCTAACCAGCCACCTCCGAGTCTTTGTTTTTTAAGCTAACCAGCCTTCTCTAGGTCTTTCTTATTTAATCTAACTATCCAGCTCCCAGTAAATCTTTTTCAAACTAACCGGCCTTCTCTAAGGTTTTCTTTTTCAAACTAATTAGCATTCTCTAGGTCTTCCTTTTTCAAAATAACCATCCGCCTCAAGGTTTTTCTCTTTCAAACTAACCAGCCTTCTCTAAGTCTTTCTTTTTTCAACTAATCAGCCTTCTTTAGGTATTTCTTATTCAAGCTAACCAAAAAAGCTCTAAGTCTTTCTTTTCAAGCTAACCAGTATTCTCTATGTCTTTCTGTTTCAGAATAATCACTCTTCCCTAAGTCTTTCTTTTTGCAACTAAGCAGCCCTTCTCCAGGTATTACTTTTTCAAACTAACAAGCCCTTACCTATGTCTTTCTTTTTCAAACTAACCAGCCTTCTCAAAGTCTTTCTTTTTCAAACTAACCAGACATCTCTAGGTCTTTCATTTTTCAAAATAATTATCCTTCCCAAGTCCTCCTTTTAAAATCTAACCAGCCTTTTCTAGGTCTTCATTTTTTCAAAGTAATTATATTTATCTAGGTCTTTCTATTTCAAAGTAATTATATTTATCTAGGTCTTTCTATTTCAAAGTAATTTTCCCTTCTCGTGATATTTCTTTATCAAACTAACACCCTTCTCTGTCTTTCTTTTCAATATAATTATCATTTTCTAATTCTTCCTTTTTAAAACTAACTAGCCTTATGTAGGTCTTCCTTTTTCAAAGTAATTATCCATCTCTAGGTCTTCCTTTTTTTCAAATTAGCCTGCTTTTTTTAGGTATTCCTTTCTTAAAGTAATTATCCCTCTCTAGGTCTTCTTTTTTTAAACTAACCAGTCTTTTCTAGGTCTTCCTTTTTCAAAGTAATTGTCCTTATCAAGCTCTTCCCTTTTCACACTAACCAAATTTTTCTAGGTCTTTCCTTTTCAAATTAATTATCCTTTTCTAGGTCTTTCCTTTTCAAATTAATTATCCTTTTCTAGGTCTTCCTTTTTATCAAACTAACCAG
>NC_090749.1:67209430-67219430 GCF_036898095.1 Palaemon carinicauda
AATAATAATAATAATAATAATAATAATAATAATAATAATAATAATAATAATAATAATAATAATAATAATAATATTAATAAACATCAAGGTTCAAATTCCCATTATATTGGAGATGTAACAAATGAACTAATTTGAATGAATAAATAAGGATAATTACACAAAAAACGGAACTGTCTCCCCAACACTTGTCATCACCGGGACTTTTCCCGGAACACCCAAAAAAGATAATGGCAAACTGGACGGCCCCATATCAATCAGACCATAATTCAATTGTGGGCAAATTTATTGAAAACGTTTCGCCCGGATTTCCTTAATGAATTCGGTGAAAAAAAAAAAGGGAATCCACTCCCAATACAGATGGAGGAACGATGGATTTAATTGAATTTTTGCCTACGACAATGATGTTGGTAGGAGGTTATGATTTCGACCGTATTTGAGTTTGCGTGTGTGTTTGTTTGAGGACAGCTTCCTGGTCACAATTTTAATCGTAGAGTAATCAAAATTACAGGGATTAAGCGTTATGTTAAAGCTGGAAATGATTAAATTTTGGAAGGCCAAGGTCAAAGGTCAAGGTCACGCTCAGGCAAAATGTCCAATTCACGCAATCTGCCACAAGTTTGGGCATAGTAGTCGAAGTATGAAAATGCGTGTATGAAAATCCAAGCCAACTAATAAATGATAAGATCTTAGGCCAAGGTCAATGTAGAGCAAAAGGTCGAGAAATAATGTGTCGCCGTGGAGGTCTGTATTCTACTGAGTGCCGCTCTAGTTTTAATTCTTTCTTATTATTGTCATTTATTCGATGCTGAACGATTGATACCAACATTCAACGCAGGTATTATCCTTCAGTCTTTCGATGTTCGTTTGTTTACGTTTATCAAAAAAAAAAAAAAAAAAAAAAAAAGCGCCTCGAATGGTAAATGAATTTTTCTCGTGGATTCAATTGTATTTACGGCTTAATTTCTCTTAATTCTCTATATTTTTAAAATTCGTTAAACAAAAAAACCTTAAAATTATTCATAGGATTGTTATGGTCATTGGGTGCTGTCACACTTCAGACATGAGTTCTTAATGCCATTAAAATGATAATGATGATATTATTTGCTCTAACAACAACATATACTACTACTACTACTACTACTCTGCTACTACTGCTACTACTATTACTACTACTACTACTACTACTAATAATACTATTTAAAATATGAATTTCAATTCTATTTATGTATATAACCGATTAATTATGATATATACTGGATAAGAATAAATGATTAAAAATTCTCTTCTTACAGTGTTTAAATTATTATTATTGTATACTACTCTTAAAAAGTTAATAATAATAATAATAATAATAATAATAATAATAATAATAATAATAATAATAATAATAATAATAATAATAATAATAATAATGAGGATGACGATGATGATGATTACAATAATAATAATGATAATAATAATAATAATAATACTGTACCTTTTACTATTACGACAACGTTTTCTTAAGTTCATTCATAAAAATAACATTATGATCACCTTAATGTTCCCACTCAGCTCAACCTGAATAAGTCAAGAAGAAGAAGTAGAGAGACTTGAAAACAAATGCCATACGATTAAGGAAACCGACTGTCCTTGAAATTAAAATCATTGTTAGTGGAGTTGTGGATAAACTGATTAAAACTAGGTTTTAATTTATTCATATTTAATTGTAATATGGCTGTGTAAAAGATATGATTCAAGAGAGAGAATGTGCTGGAATGACATTAAGCTTTTCACTTTTCGTCTAAGTGCTATTTACTATAATTGTTATACATTTTCATCTTCTGGGCGATGCAAGAATTGGAGACTAAAATAGGGTTAGATATTTACGTGTAGTTTCTTGACATGAAGAAAGGCGGAGACATAAACACATGCACAGGAACTCGGACTCCCATACGAGTACGCACACATATATTCACGCCTCCATAAATATTAGCACTTACACACAGATATATATATATATATATATATATATATATATATATATATATATATATATATATATATATATATATATATATATATATATATATATATATATATATAAACATCATCATCATCATCACCGTTACTAGTCCACTGGTGAATAAAAGCCTCAGACATATACTTCCACAGTGTTGTGGCCTGTTAGTGACGTCTCTTGCTGGTGATTGACAGACTGAGGTTCGATTCTAGCTCAAACTCTATAGTTCTTTCTGTGTCCGCAACCTTACCATCCTTATGAGCTAATGATAGAAGTTTGAAGAAGCCTATACAGTAGGTCTACCTGCTGAGTCATTAGCAGGGATTGCCTGTTCCTTCCGGGTCCTAGCGAGGGCGTAGAGAGGGCTTGGGAGCTTATCATATGTATTATATGGTCAGTCTCTAAGACACAGTCTTGGTTGCTAGGGGAATGTCACTGTCCTTGCCTTTGTCATTCATGTGCGGCCATTGAAATCTTTATGACCTTTCCATGCCAGTCTCTACCAGCACCTTTTCTTCTTTCTGGGTATTCAAGGCATCATATTCTTATCCAATCAAGAACATCGAGAGAATGGAAATCTAAATGCATTTCTAAAAACGCCTGAGTTAATACTGGTTTTCAATTTTTTTCTAGAGCTAATTTCATTGTCGGATTCAATGTAAGCAAATATATATACACTAGTGTACGCTATCCGTCAAATATGACAGCTAAATATTTAAATAGATAGGCTCTCACACGCACCCCCAGTGTATGACTACTCTCTCTCCCCCCTTCCCGAAGGATGAGGGAAGGTGAGCTTGACAGAATATATATATATATATATATATATATATATATATATATATATATATATATATATATATATATATATATACATATATATATATATATATATATATATACACATAAATATATATATATATATATATATATATATATATATATATATATATATATATATATATATATAGAGAGAGAGAGAGAGAGAGAGAGAGAGAGAGAGAGAGAGAGAGAGAGAGAGAGAGAGAGAGAGAGAGAGAGAGAGGAACTCCCTATTTAATATATAGTGGAGATATAAATTTAAATTATATTAAATATATAATCATTTATCACTAACACTCTTAATTTTTATTTATTCAAATAAGCTATAAATACACTTCAATATTAAATTCCTTTAGTGATAAATATATTTGCCTCAACACCCGATATAAATGAATACAAACAGTAAGACTTAGCTTATCCTGCTATGTTATACTGTCAACTCGTATCAATACTGCATATAGTTTTTTTTTCCTTTATTCCATAGTTTTCACAGAAGTGTGTCATAAACATGATCAAATCCCCGCCTTAAATATTCTTCCTGTAGCAATTCTTCTTCCATCTATCTAGCTCCCTTGGTCTCAATGCTACCATACACATTCCCTTAAATACCGAGTCATGTTATTTCCCTTTAATTTTTACATTCGTCTCTATCATCTTCAGCTTTGTACAAACGAATAATAATTTTCACACTTATTCTTTCAAACGCTTTTCCATCATTCAGCCATACCTTACAAATCCTTGTCAGCCACTCTTTTCTATAACCTCTTAACCTCACTTCCACTTTTCCCTTAGGGATATAGAGTTGTAAGTGTACTTCACGTGGTGCTCCGTAGACAATAATAATGTATCTTTCCTGTGTCCCTTATAACCAAATTTTCCCCATACCTTTTAGCCATCTCTTTTACTCCCAATCCCCATTCTTTTCTACCTTTTTGCTGTCTAACCTCTTTTACCTTATTATTTTAACTATAAGATTTACCCTCCATCGCATATTTGTAGTGAATGGCCTTCTAGGACACGGGCAAAGGACCATAAATAAAATACCCACAAATAAATACTTTCACGTCATATATTAATTACCTATGAATTTCATTCAGCCTGTGCATTAAAAGACATTGAACATACTCCACTAACCGATACACCATATATGTTGCTGAACATATGTACCTCCAGCTCCTCCTCTCACCATTGTACCTATCAACTTGGTCTTCTATCTACTCTGTACTAACACATAATTTAATAGATTATTTTCCGTATATTATCCTCTTTCTCAAGTAGCCTGTACTTATTGGTGTTTTTATTTTGTCTTCCTGATTTATTCTTGAAATTACATATGAAACAATAAGTTTTTCTGTTGCTCATCTACTGATGAAATCCTCCTTTACTTTTCTCCAAAATAGGCTAGGAGCAGATTCCGGCTTTCCAAAAAAGATTATATTTAACTTTTTCTTCTCAACTGCCGTACGTAACCCGTCAAAAATGACGGATAATACTTAGATATATATGCACACACAGATTCAAACGTTCCCACCTCTTCCTCCCCATTTCCTAGCTACAACAAGGCAGTGTTGGTTTCCGAGTGTACCTCCCAGGATATCCGGTCTCACCAAGGTATAACTACTTCCTCTTAATACCCCTACACGAGGAACGCGGAAAGACGGATTAGTTAAACATCTGACACTGCTGTTCAGCAGAACAACATATATATATATATATATATATATATATATATATATATATATATATATATATATATATATATATATATATATATATATATATATATACACTGTATAACCTGAAACTTGCTGCTTATTATATATGAGAGATTCCCAGACCATACAAACTAACTATCACAGACTTCACTCATGTCACATTCTTACTCGTACACATTGGTCCTAGTGCCAAATTCTTCATGTCCCCACAGGTAGCACCTCTTCCCTGTCCCTATTCTTCCACCTACCCTTTGTGCAATCACAGTTTTTCTCTCCTATTTGTGCACACACACAAAAACCTTTCCCCCACGGCTCAGTGTCAAAACAAACAGCATTCGTTCCATGGGAAAAAAATTAGCCAGGATACATTTTTTATATCTGCACCCTATCCAATCACATTAAAAAATCTGAAATCTAATATTTTTCCCCATGTTTCCTCTCTTCATATTCAGTACATGGTTTGGCACCGAGGTAAATATCACACGATGCAGAATAAAAATAATGTTAATTTCATAGGAGTTGAAATGTGATTAACATTAATTTCAAGAAAAAATGTTAATCTAAAAGTTAGCACACATTTCCTCTTACAAAAGGGGCCCTCAAACCTTAACTAAGTACTCCTTTGTTTTAAAGCACAAAGATTATGTATCCCAAACCATTGGGTGTTTCTCTGGCCGTAGTTATATGCTTCCTTGCTTACTTTCATCATCGTAATAGACTTATTAAAGAGACTGCCCATACATTTTTTCTTATTAAGGGATTCAGCAAATAGATCTACATTCAGGAGATGGAACCGAGGCAAAAAGAGTAGCATCATCTGTATCATCATCTAAGTTGGCATTAGAACCATAAATTATTGTCCATTCCTTCTTATAGCAGTATCTAAAAACTGCTTAATATTTAATCAATTGAAGTAAATTTCAGCTACTGCCGCCGTCATCCACAGACACACACACGTATATATATATATATATATATATATATATATATATATATATATATATATATATATATATATATATATATATATATATATATATATTCTAGCTAGAAGTAAGAAAAAAAATGGACGTGAAAAGAAAATGTAATAAGAATGGTAAATACTATATGGACAAAATGAATAACAGAATGAGAATACGATGGATTGATTGACGAGCTAGGAAAATTTGCAGGTATAGACAAGCATAGAAAGATCATAAACATACGAGGAATGAAGGACAGGTTTGAGACCTTTGTCCTGCACTGGATTGGCAACTGCTGATGGTAATGATATATATATATATATATATATATATATATATATATATATATATATATATATATATATATATATATATAATGTATATATCTATCTATCTATCTATATATATATATATATATATATATATATATATATATGTGTGTGTGTGTGTGTGTGTGTGTGTATGTATGTATGTATGTATGTATGTATATGTATGTATATATAGATAGATAGATGGACAAATAGATGCTAGTAAACACATTCATCCTTTTGACATACTAATTGAACGTCCTCCTTCCCAACCAATATTGAGACAATTCCATCCTCACATGACAGCAACACTCGAACCGAGCTGACACTCGGAATAATAAACGCCGGGAATAATCCAATTCCAAGATAATAACAAATAAAGGATATCAAACATACCCTTCCCACTTGGCTCATGCGATCTAATTGCTACTAAATCCATCAGTTGTCTAATAAAACGCCCAGATGAAAGGCGCCTTATTGAATAGATCACGCCCATTGGCGGATATATATATATTTCAGCCAAGGTCTGGTTTTGGTTATCCGGTAACCTAATCGTAATGAGTGTTGTTTGTGTATATGTTTTGGTTGTGAATAATTCGTACATTCTTTCCAACTAACCAATGCAGCCGTTTCTATTCCACTGCAGGACAAAGGCCTCAAATATTTCCCTATTCATGTCTAGTGTTTGGTGATTTTCATCACCACGCTGGCCAGTGCAGAGTGGCGATGGTGGCAGAATTTAGTTTGATAGCTCAAAGCAAACCGACCTAGTATGGGTGGCCCTGACTAGTACAGTTTTGCAGGAAATGGTGATACATAAACCCTTTAAACACATCAAGGTATTTAATTAGAAATATTTCAGAAATGTTTAACAAGACAAACAGTATCCTTATGAGTATCTTTCTCATGCAAGTATTTCGCCAATAAAGTTACTCTGCGTTCCAACGAATCTGACTAATTATTATGTCCATATTTCACTGAGAACCAATGGGATTTAAAGGGACGGGGCCTCAATGGATTGTATCTTTGTTCTTTGGCAACGAACGAGCCATAAATATTCCGCCTCTCGAAGGAATCGAACCTTTGTTCTTTGGCTAATGAGGAAAATATCATAACCAGAATACCTCCGATAACGATATGGGGGCGAAATTACTAAAGGACTCGCAGCCAATGAAAATTACCTGTATCAAATATAATTACAATTCCTGAGAATATTAAGCTTAATGAGACTGCTAATAATTACACTTTCATAAATGTGTCTTGAAGAAGAACAGCTGTTGCAAGAAAAGAATAGATAAGGAAATCACCTAATTATATTTTCTTATTTTGAACATGGTTTGGTATTAAGCAATGTATTCATGTATTCATTTTTCTAATAATTCATAATCATAGTAAAATATTAATTTCACTTGTCTTTCAATATTCAATGGGTTATTTTTCATTGGTCGATAGGTTTTTCAATTATACTTCATGATTAAATTATATTCATTAAGATAAAACAATCATAAAAGGAAATATACGTACATAAAATTTTGTCTTTTTTAAAAATAGTTTTCGTCCAACTTCAGTTTTAATAAATGCAGGAAGACTATGAGTATCACATATCTCATATTCTATAAATGTAAATTATTACCAAACATCTTCTTAGAAAATGTGTACCTGAAATCAAGTAATATTACAATTCCTAACATCAAATCTATGTAAATAAAATTTTTCATTAAACCACCCAATGTCAGAAAGGTAAAAAAGTGTCAACTTCATTTTCTTATTTATTTGAATAAGTTATTTGGTAGGAATGCATCATTTAGATTCCTAGTGTGAGTCCAGGTGCCGCATAGGAAAATATATTATGAATACATCATCATAGTTTATCACACCACCGCAAAGGCCAATTGAGACCAGATTGATCAGCTTCTACGACCGACACACACACACACAGGTATGCATATATATATATATATATATATATATATATATATATATATATATATATATATATATATATGTATATATATATATATATATATATATATACATATATATATATATATATATATATATATATATATATATATATATATTTATATATACATATAAATACACATATATATATATAAATATATATATGTATATATATATATGTATGTATATATATATATATATATATATATATATATATATATATATATATATATATATATATATATATATATATATATATATATATATATATATACATAAATATGACCCAATTTAGGTCGTATTAAGGGGGGTTCACACTTCACGTCTTGGGGAAACAAAGAAAATATACAAAAGAAAAAAGTGAGGATGAAAATAAAGATAGGGACGAATAAATCAAACAAAGACAAAGATGTGAGAGAAAAATTCAAGATAAACGCAAACAAAAGTGAAAGATAAAGTGTTAAGGATGAAAAATTGATAAGATAAGAGTTAAAGTTTTCATATATTGAAAAACTCCCAAGAGATAAAAGTATCTGACCCAAGAAACTGATAAAACAGATATTAAAAAAAGGGGATTAATATGATGACTTCCAAAACTCCCACCTATAACCCTAGTTGGATAAGCAGGATGCCATTAGCCCAAGGGCTGCAACAGGGAAAGTACCCCAGTGTCGAAAGGAAATAATGAAATATATAAAACAGTTTGTTCGAATGTACCCTCAAGCATGAGAACTCTAACCCAAGATAATGCAAAACCATGGTACAGAGGCTATGGCACTATCCAAGATTAGAGTACAAGGGTTTGATTGTGTCTTTGCCATAGCTAAAGAGTCTCTTCTTACCATGGTTTGATTTTGGAGTGTTCCTCTCCTGGAAGAGTTGTTTACCATAGCTGAAGATTCTCTTCTAGTAGTACAAGACCCTGGTACTGAGGCTATGGCACTAACTAAGATTAGAGAACAATGGTTTGACTGTGGAGTGTCTTTACCATAGCTACAGAGTCTCTTCTCACCATGATTTGATTTTGGAGTGTTCTTCTCCTAAAAGAACTGCTTACCATAGTTATAGAGTCTCTTCTACCCTTATTAAGTTGAAAGTAGCCACTGAACAATTACAGTACACTAGTAAACCGTATAAGCATAAATATTCTTTTTCTTTATAGCAACTATATTGTATAGAACAAATATCGTAATATAAAAGAGGGTTGTGTAAGCAAGGAGTTGACAATAGGGACATTGCATGCCATTTCAAAGCTTGGATTGAGGTACTGTTGAACACAGGAATTCCTGGTACACATCACTCCAACCATGTGCAACACTGTCACACCCTTACTTCGTGGCAATTAACCAAACAGATAGTGTAAGGAGGAATGGCAGTGGTGGGCGGGGCTAAAAACAGTAACTCGCTGAACAGTGAAGGTGTGGCTAGGTGCACTTATTCAGAGCAAGGTGTGCCAGCAATTCCTGTGTCCTACTGTACCTACTCCTGCACCCATATATATATATATATATATATATATATATATATATATATATATATATATATATATATATATATATATATATATATATATATATATATATATATATATATATATATATAGGGGTCAGTGGTGAGACAGAATCTTGCCTCGTGCTGGACGAGGACAAGTCTATATATGGAGTTCATAGACTGCAGCCTATTATCATCACTAGTGTACACGGCCCGTCAAATATGACAGCTAAATATTTAGATCGATATGCACATACAAAGATTCAATCCTTCCACCCCTATTCCCTTACTAACTACAACCCCTCTCACTATGGTATGACTACTTTCTTCAACCCCTACACGGTGGATGAGAAGAGACCGAGTTGTTATACACCTGGTAATGCCACTGAGCTTGATCGGAAATAAATTGCATTTATAAATATATCTCGAGTAGATAGGGTTAGGAACGAAGTGGTGAGGGTGAGAACGGGTGTAAGAAATGAGTTAGCGGCTAGAGTGGATATGAATGTGTTGAGGTGGTTTGGCCATGTTGAGAGAATGGAAAATGGCTGTCTTCTAAAGAAGGTGATGAATGCAAGAGTTGATGGGAGAAGTACAAGAGGAAGGCCAAGGTTTGGGTGGATGGATGGTGTGAAGAAAGCTCTGGGTGATAGGAGGATAGATGTGAGAGAGGCAAGAGAGCGTGCTAGAAATAGGAATGAATGGCGAGCGATTGTGACGCAGTTCCGGTAGGCCCTG
>NC_090749.1:67224430-67238778 GCF_036898095.1 Palaemon carinicauda
TGCTTCCTGGGAGGGGGGGTGGGTGGGGGGGAGGAGCCTGTGAGGCATGTCTGCTTTCCATTACAACTGATATCTTTATCATATACATACATATATTCCTTTTCCCTACAATCTAACATTATATTTTCTTTTTACTTAAGTATTCAAAACCAAAAAATAACTTCTTTTTATTAAATAGAACCTTAAGAAATAAATCCATATTGTCATATTGTTAAAATGTTTTATTATCATAAGATTGTTTGGAATAACTAAATATTGGTCCGATATATCAAAAACATAAAAAAAAAAACTACATCTAATTATCAATATGGTGTACCACCATACACCTAAATAAAAACTATTATTAATAAACTATCTAAAGCTATTCGGAGACATATTATAATTATTATTATTATTATTATTATTATTATTATTATTATTATTATTATTATTATTATTATTATTATTATTATTATTTTTATTATAATTATTATTAGCTACAACCCTAGTTTGAAAAGCATGATGTTAACAGCCCAATGGCTCCAACAGGGAAAAATAGCCCAGTCAGGAAAGAAATAAACTACATTTATTTATCGAAACCAGCTTGCCTTTCCCAAAATCAATTCGGACCGTAGGCGTATTTGAAGTTAATTGGGTCAACCTTTAGCTCAACCTTGACCTAGACCTAGGACTTTCAAAATTGAATCAGATCCATGCCTTAACTTAACAATTAGTCCCTGAAATTTTCACTACACTACGAGTAAAATTGTTGCCAGGGAGTTGTTCACAAAACAAACAAACAGACAAAACAGAGGTTGAAAACATAACCTCCTATCAACTTCGTTGGCGGAGGTATTGAGATATTTCAAAATCAGTAACAATGATCAAATTGATCTGTCATATATATGCCAGCCCTGAGGGAATATTATACCATCTGATTCTGCCATGTTTTGAACATCGCTCTTCTATCTGATATCCAGCGGGTCACTCGTCTAGAATTTCTGGCCAAAAATTTTGAGGGACATCAAAGTCCTTACCGCTGATCTATATCATAATCTATGATACTGTCGTCAAATTAGTGAAAGCCTTATAAGATTTTCCACAATTCTAACCCTCCTCTGCATGTAGATCTTTCTAAAAGTACACTATTCTCAACTAGGTTTGCTGTCATGTCTCACAGTCTTGTCTTTTCTTTTGTAAGGCTCAATCCTATACAGTATCCTAGAAGTTATATTCTGGCTGCGACTAAACTGTGGAATATTCTTGAATAGTTTAACTGATAGGACTTAAAAATTTAAAGTTTATGTTGAACAGGCTGACATAAGTCTCTCTTCATAAATTATGAAAGATCTATTTTAACATTGTTACTGATCTTAAGATATTTTATATTAATTATTCATTACTTCCCAAGAAGATTATTTATTTTGTTGTTTTTTTTTCCTCACTAGGCCATTTAATAATAATAATAATAATAATAATAATAATAATAATAATAATAATAATAATAATATACCACTTTATTCCTGTCAAAATAATCTTTATTTCAATGCTATATTGAATTCCCTTTGAAAAAAAAAATCTCTAATACCAGAACTCCTATCTCTAAAATAGACCATATTTCAGTATTACTATAATTTCTACCGGAAAATATATAGTATTACTACACTTTGTACCAACCGTGTGTCACACAATTGTACATAATTATTTTGTATATATTATGCTTGTATCTGCGCTCTTCTCTCGCACTAAAAAGAACCTGAATGATCATGTCTCCGTTTTGCTCTGTAACATTGTCTGTCTCTCGAACAGGTTATGTCCTGTTGCCTTGATGTTTTGTATATAAAAGAGAGTGTTCCTTAATAAACAACTCAGTTGATTGCATCCTGCCTTTGAGTTCACAACCTTCTCTCGGCCCGTCACATTGGTGACCCCGGAAGTCGACTAGCTCCTACTGCCTTCCACCCCCACCCCCTCGCTCCTTCATCGTTGGTACTATAACGGACTCTACGGCAGTTGGTGCTGCGGCCGCATCATTCAAACTTTCATTGTTTACCAGCGGAGAGGCGTTTGCTTGGTTTCAGCGCGCAAAAGTCCAGTTTCGTATCAGGGGCGTGACTCGCTCAACCTATAAAGCGGATTATGTTCTCGCGGCGATACCCGAGGACACCTTCCCAGAAATATCTGACTGGCTTTGTGAACAAGGAGACACCCCAATAGCGTATGACGACCTCAAATCATACCTTCTGCAGCAGTACTCGCCGTCACCAGCCGCCGGTATAGCAAAGCTTTTTCAGCTCTCGCAACAACCGTACAGATATATATATATATATATATATATATATATATATATATATATATATATATATATATATATATATATATATATATATGTGTGTGTGTGTGTGTGTGTGTGTGTGTGAGGTTAAATATTACCCACGAATGGCATTTAATACCGAATTCTATCTTGAGAATATACATGTCCCCGCAGGCATTGTTTCCAGCCGAACAGGTGGGGGTTCGAATCTCCACCCGGCCAGAAGCTGTTACCATAAAATGAATTCCAAGTGGATGTATATTCCACTGATAGAATTCGGTATTAAATGCCATTTGTGGGTGATATTTACATTGATTGAAATCATGTGTGCTTGTGATATATATTCATATATATATATATATATATATATATATATATATATATATATATATATATATATATATATATATATATATATAAAGTATCTTCATCAGAAAGCTTATGAGAGTGTTCACAAAGAGAAAATAAATAAATCCCAGGATACACGGAAATAAAAATTATGAAATAACAAATAAATTTCAAACGCAAAATAAAAAACACGTGAAAATCAAGAGAACATATATGCAGCCACGTATGAAAAGGCTGACTATCTGTGCCATGGCATATATATATATATATATATATATATATATATATATATATATATATATATATATATAATATATATATATATATATATACATATATATAAATATATATATATATATATATATATATATATATATATATATTTATATATATATGTACATATATATATATATATATATATATATATATATATATATATATATATATATATATATATATATATATATATATATATATATATATATATACCCAGCCATTCCATCTTCATCACTCTTAAACAAACAGAGTCGTCAAATATATCTACAGTTGTTGACCTACAGCTGTCGCTACAGTATTCTCCACTGTTTGCAAACTGGATGTTGCAATTGGCTTGCGAGGAGAGGATTGCTAATTGCTCGTCAGGATTAAGGACGGGGGTAGCGTATCTCTGGCATGGTCTGACTTCAGGTTTTAGCAAGAATATGGAAGGCTAAGACTAAACCTATTGATAGGACCTAAGTCTAGAGCTAATATCTGAAGTGATGTGGTCTTTTTGAGTATTCTGAAAGATTCCACCCATCAATAAAAACAGCACATTAGCAAATAATAAATTTAGCAACAATGCATATCTCTGAAGAAATAATAAAGTAGAAATAACCATAAAGATAAACAAAAAACAACAGAACTGTAAAACCAGAGCAGGTTAGTTTCAACCATTTTATAATAATTATTAAGATATGCAGGATTCCACACAATGTGAAGAAAGTTTAGGAGAAAGCTCAGAATACGACTCATCAGACAAGGATTTCAAACCCGGAAATGAACCCAATTCGGACTCAAACTCACCAATTCCTACATCAGGAGACTTAAAAAATTTCCAAGAATCACAGGATCAATCAATAACAGAAATACAAGCCTCGCAATGAAGACTCCCATGTCTCTCCAATTTTCCTATGCTGCAAAATCCACAAGGATCAACTTCAACTTCATATATATATATATATATATATATATATATAATATATATATATATATATATATATATATATATATATATATATATATTTCTTTCAGGTCACGTTGAGAGTCATTACATTACATATGACTACTCGGTCTCTACCAGTTCCTCCGTTAAGGGGAAAGGGAGTAGTCATACCCTTGTGAGAGGAGAGTGCGTGTACGTCTATCTAATAGCCTAGGATACCAAAAATAAAAAGTGCAAGAAAAATAAGTGTACTATGGTATGAGCATAACAAGGAAAATGTCAATTTATATGGAATTAATTATTAAAACCACACTTCACATTACTCATATCTTTCTAACCTATTCATTACCATGGTTAGTTACCTATATGCCCGCATTCCTCAATTTCTACCACACCAAAAAAAAAAAAAAAAATAAAAAAGGTTCTAGCATTTCCATCTTCAAAAATTCCTTGGTAATCCTATGTATTCCAAGGATTGTTAAGGCTTTTTTCTATACTGATGCACATCTAAGACTTTCTATCTATACTTAGGAACGTCTAGAACTTCTATAAACTTCGAACTCGCTGAATTAAAATATTAATACGATTCCCTAACTATTCTCAAGAATGTCAAGGATTATTCTTTAGAAGGACTATGAATTTTTCTTCATACTTAAGAATAACTACAGCTTCCAAATTCTTCTTGGAAAGACTTCGTTCTTATAAGGTGTCTAAAGCATGGATTACACGGTCGAACAGTTGGTCAAACCCGGTTGTCGATCTAGCTTGTCAAACGGATCGAAGAGGTTGAGTCAGCCACAAAGGCATAAGATTTGTGGACAATGAAGCCATCCCCACAAAACTCAGCGAGAACAGGATTTATTCGAACCGTTCGACGAGTGTGTTCGACAACCATATACCTCATTCACAAGTACGAACATTACCTCAAACACTTATCAGTCGAACCGTTCGACCGTGTAAACCCGGATAAAGAGAGAAGGATTATAATTTCCTAGTTGCTCTAAGGAATTAATAGGTCTCCTTCCTACTATGAGGTAATTCAGTTACATAGGATGTTTAAAACATCCTACCTCCTCATAAGTATAGCTTTGTTCTCGAAGCTATTTTGAAAAATTCTGCTTTTGATCCTCTACACTGATAGTGGGTTAGCCAACGTGCCAAGGCACCAGCCACCCGTTGAGTTACTATCGCTAGAGTTATTGTGTCCTTTGACTAGCCAAATAGTACTACACTTGATCCTTCTTTGAGATAATATCACTAGAGTTACTAGATCCTTTGACTAGCCACATAGTACTACACCAGATCCCTCTCTGCTTACACATATATTCAATAATATGGCCTATTCCTTATACATTCTCCTATTTCCTTATACTATACACCTGAAAACATCAAGATAACTAATCTATTCTTCTTCACTATGGTAGGCATCTCTTCTGGGGGGGATACTTCAAAATCAAACCATTGTTTTCTAGTCTTGGGTAATGCCATAGTCTCTGTAACAAGGTCTTCTTCTACTGTTTTGGGTTAGAGTCCTCTTGATTTAGGGTACACTTAGGCACATTATCCTCTTTCCGTATTTTCTCTTTTGGAGCCCTCAAAAGGCTTATAACATCCTGCTATTCCAACAAGGGTTGGAATGATTCCAAGATTAAATATAAATTAATATAACATAATGATTTCCAAATAACATTGATCACTTGTAATTTATTTGGCACTACAACGACTAGGGTCACTGATGTTAACGGCTTGAGAAAAAGAAAAATGGTTTAGCTGCAAAATACAAGAAAATCAATAAATTAAATCAATGTATCTATAGAGAAAGGAAAAAAAACCTAACAAACTGCTCTAGAAAAGACATTTAAGAACAAAATTGAATGGGAATAAAAGACGAAAGAGGAAAAAATGTTGCCTAGACTTTTTGAGGAATGCCTTCTGCACAAGATTGGACACTGCAGATAAACACCGTCGATTTAAGGAGAGAGAGAGAGAGAGAGAGAGAGAGAGAGAGAGAGAGAGAGAGAGAGAGAGAGAGAGAGAGAGAGAACTAAATTTCATGTAATCTCAAATGTGGTGCATTAAGTGTAGACAAGGGTCAAAAAAGCCAAACACACATGCAGAGAGAGAGAGAGAGAGAGAGAGAGAGAGAGAGAGAGAGAGAGAGAGAGAGAGAGAGAGAGAGAGAGAGAACTCAGATAAACCAGGAAGATGGTCACTGTACCCTGTGTCCATTTTTTGAGAAATCACTGATCAGGAAATGTTCAAGAAAATAGAATTGTCATTTATTTTTTCAGCAACTTTGAACTCTCCGTTTATAGTTGTAATACGAAATAGAATTAAGATTCAAAATGTATTATTATTTTAGCCTAAGATATTACAGTAACATTGGATTTTTATTTCTTATTTTGTATTTTGCTGTAACGAACTCCGAAACTTTTCAAGCAGTACAAAAAACTAAAACCATTAATTGTAATTTTACTTTGTTTTATATACCAAGAAAAAGTAGAAATGTTAGATATCACTTTTTTAATCATATGATATATTAATGCATTTAAAAAAAATGAAAAATAAAGTATATTTGGTTTCATTAATAGTTATACTACATCAAGTTAAAACAGTAGAAATAAATCTAATGAATACGTCATTAATAAAAAAAATGAAAACATTGAAAATAAAATGTATAATCATGACTTTGTACACAAAGAAGAACAGCATTGAATTTTGATAATATGATTTAAGATGAAGATTAAGAAAATGATAAAAAAGGGTAACCTTTTGATAACCCACCAGACTACCCAAGGCATTCCTTGTAGCCTGCTCAAACCACCTTTTGAAATTGACACGAGGAAACTGACAGAGAAGTGTGCTTAAGCGTACCCCTAAGCAAGAAAACTAAACATAGAAGAGGTGGTAGGGTGGGGGGGGGGGAGGGGATGGTACTAAGGCTATGCTAGGACATTGTGTAGGAATAGGGGACATTGTACTGATTTCCTTATTATTATTATTATTATTATTATTATTATTATTATTATTATTATTGGCTAAGCAGAAACCCTAGTTGGAAAACTAGGATACTATGCCCTGGGGCTCCAACAGGAGAAAATAGCTTAGTGAGGAAAAAAAATAAACACAACTAAATAACGAAATAATATAAAACATTTTGAGAACAGTTACACAATTAAAATACATCTTTCATATATAAACTATAAATAGAGACTTAAGCCAGCTTGTTCAACATAAAAAAAATATATATATATATATATAAATATTCGTTGCAAGTTTGTACTTTTCGATATAATAGAAATAATAACTTTACTCTGAAAAGGATGAAATAAAGTTTTAGTTTGAAAATTCCCAAGAGTGGTTTTATTCGAAGAACTGACTGTAACTGGAGAGAGAGAGAGAGAGAGAGAGAGAGAGAGAGAGAGAGAGAGAGAGAGAGAGAGAGAGAGAGAGAGAGAGAGAGAGAACTATACTTATTTGTCGCCCATTCGTAGTACTGAATTTCGAATCAGGTTGGAAGAGAAAAGGTTTTAATTAAAGAAAACGGAATCCATCGAGAAATAAGGAGAAACTCCGTTACACCCTTTCTTTGTATGTGATACTGTCGGAGCCGTACCCCTTTTCAAATGGAAATTAGCACGAGTCACAGATATGTAGGTGATGGCACCTTTACAGCACTCGCTGTCTTTTTTTTCAGAATCTTTTTTTCTTTCAAATTAGCATTTTTTTTCTTTTTTTAGCTTAGATTATAAAAGATTCTCTTTACTTCAAAGTTGCAAGGTTTTTATCACCTTTATTTCATATATTTTGTTTTCTTTTTTTCATTCTTTTCATTCCTATTCCTCTTGTTTCTTAAAGAATTTTATTCTTCTCCTCAACAGTCCGAGCTTTAATTCAGTTTCTAACCCAACTATACATCATATAAAATCTCGATATTTACTTCTTTTTCTTTCCCAATTTTCTTTCTCATCTCATTTCCTTACTCCACTACCTTCTCTTTTTACCGTCTTCCTCCAAGAATCTTCAAACAACTCCAACAGCGTAAGATTTATATACCACATAAAGAAAAAAAATTTACATTCTTCAAAAAGACCACATTCACAAAGGATCCCAACATTTTAAGGACTCTATAGGATCAAAAGAATCCACGGTATTGGGCACAGAATATCTGCGTTGCACAAGAATTCTGTACTTGTCAAGTCGTAATGTAATTGTTCAATGGCTACCTTCCGTTTTGGTAAGGGTAGAAGAGGCTCTTTGGCTATGGTAAGCAGCTCTTGTAGGAGAAGGGCACACCAAAATCAAACCATTGTTCTCTAGTCTTTGGTAGCGCCATAGCCTCTGTACCATGGCCTTCCACTGTCTTGGATTAAACTTCTCTCGCTTGAGGGTGCACTCGGGCACGCTGTTACTTCTCTCGCTTGAGGGTGCACTCGGGCACGCTGTTCTATCTTATTTATTATCTTCTTGTTTTTTTATAATTTATATATAAAAGATCTAATTTAATGTCGTTTCTGTTCTTAGACTACTGAATCTTGATTGTTTATTACATCTGCTGAAGTTTTATTATTTCCTTGTTTTTTTTTTTCCTTATAGGGCTATATTTCCCTGTTGGAGCCCTTAGGCTTATAGCAACTTGGTTTTCCAACTAGGGTTATAGCTTAACATATAATAATAATAATAATAATAATAATAATAATAATAATAATAATAATAATAATAATAATAATAATAATAATACCTAGAGATGTCCAGTTGGACACAGGAATTCCTTGCACACCTCACTCTGAAGAAGTGAGTAACAAAACACTTAATATATGGAGAGGGGGGCAGACGTGGTGGGCGGTAGCTTCCTTAAGGACAGGGGCTTATGCATTGATCATATGCAATATGATCAGTCTCTAAGGCGTTGTTCTCATTGATAGGGCAATGTCAATGCCCTTGCCTCTACCATTCATGAGCGACCTTTAAGCCTTTAAACTGTACATCTCTACAAAGTGGAACAACTTCATTCTTGAAAATCCTAGATAGAAAATCCTTATGAAAAACAAAGTCGCTGGGCTTGTAAACTCTTGATGAAAAGTATGTAATATACTTTTACGAAGTGCAGTTAAACAAATAATATTCCTATATATACAGTTTTCAGTGAATTCTACCCTAATAAATGAAGCTCAAATAAAATTCTTGAATGGAAGTATGAAAGGGAATTATACAAGTGATTTAAAGAATAACACTGTGATTAAATACATAAAACTGAAATAAACATTAAAAAATAATGAAATTTATATCAAGATCATGAAAAAATTCTGAAATTCTTCCAATTCATTTCCCAGAATACAACTTGAGGCTTAATACCCATTTTAACTACATATACTTTATCACAAGCATGTATATATAAACTACCATGTGGTTCGTGTGATAAAGTATACATAGGAGAATCAGTAGATTTTGAGAGAAGAAAAAGAGAACATAGAGATTCCATTAGAAGAGGTGATGAAAATAGCGCTGTTTTTAAACATATGACACGGGAAAATCACCCAATAGATTTTAAAAATATGGACAAATTGTGTTTGTATTTATTATAGATTTCGACATTTCTACACAAACACACACATACACACACACACACACACACATATATATATATATATATATATATATATATATATATATATATATATATATATATGTATTATATATATATATATATATATATATATATATATATATATATATATATATATATATATATTATATATATATATATATCAGGTCACGCTCAGCTCTCCTCTGGGGGACAAGGATGTAGCCATACCCTGACGAGACCGGGATGCTTGTGAATATATCTCTACATATTTATTCTTCATTTTTGACGGGTTGCATACGCTATTAATGGAGGTATATATTAAGATTGACAAATACATTATATATCGTGATATAACTATATAGTTTTAATCTCTGTAACTGAGCTATCCCAATACACAAATCCTGCCCAGGCCCGAATAGGACGAGCCCCATATAGTGTGGAGAGAGAGAAAAGTGGGGAGGGGAGACTGACCCCCGGAGATAAGAGATAAACTGCCTGACTTAAAGACTCATTAAGTGTCATTCAGGCAAAGTTGTGCCAACTTGATTAAACTTTCGCCAGTTTTGCTTTGAAGTCAAAGAGATCTTTTTAAAAGTTTCCTTTCTTGAAGTTAGAGAGAACATTTATTAATTTGCTTTAGGTGTTAATTAAGAGAGAGAGAGAGAGAGAGAGGAGAGAGAGGAGAAGAGAGAGAGAGAGAGAGAGAGAGAGAGAGAGAGAGAGAGAGAGAGAGAATCAAATGGTTGGTATTATAAATCAAGTTTAACGGAAATTATCGTGTACACAAAAACATTGAAATATTAGATAGAGAACGTGCTCAGTGAAAGAGAGAGAGAGAGAGAGAGAGAGAGAGAGAGAGAGAGAGAGAGAGAGAGAGAGAGAGAGAGAGAGAGAGAGATTAATTAAACGGTTGGTATTTAACTTCATCACCATTTTTGGTGTTCGCAAAAACCAGGAAACATAAGCAGAAGATTGTGCTCTCTGGAGAGAGAGAGAGAGAGAGAGAGAGAGAGAGAGAGAGAGAGAGAGAGAGAGAGAGAGAGAGAGAGAGAGAGAGAGAGTTTTCTGATTTGTGGCAACAATTAATTTGCACAATAACATTACTAACCTGAATCCCACCTGTTAGAGCCCTATCATCTGCTTGATATTATTGCTCTAAAAATTACCAAGAACAGTTACAAAAAACCCGAAGCTTGGAATCTAGATATAAATGACAGGGCGAGATCTGCATTACGCAATTACAGTACAGACTCAAATTACATTGCACACTAAAACATTCACGTTTTCTGACTAACTATCGAGCCAATAAGAAATAAAATTCTTTACATTACAGCCAACCTGAAATTACGTTGAATTCAGCAGAGGGTTCATTTCAACATAAGGAAGTGGTATTACTGCGTTATCTCGAGTCTAGGTTCTGTAATTCGCAGTTTTTTTAATCATAGCTTGTCATTTCATTAAGTTCAAATGTTCCTAGGATATTCTCATGTTTCTTTCTGAGTAAATCTATTATATATTCTTTGTTGTTATTCCCAATTATCCGCATTCTATTACACTTCCAAATTTTACAGTGATTTCATTGCTCAAGGAATGGTAGGATTTCCAACAGCATTAATTTCCCCACAAAGGTGATGTTGAATTGTCTGATTCTGGGAAGGATATCCATTAATTATTATTTATTAAAACGAGGAAGTTTTACTAACCCGGGCTTGGCTCTTACAGAGCTGGCCAGATTATTACAGAAATTATCATTGGATTTTGACGAGAATATGATTAAAGATGGGAACTATGAAGGGCAATCATTTATTATATTTTGGGGGGAGGGGAGATCTGGATTGGCATAAGGACCTTTTGAGGGGAGGGTTATGATTGATATTCTGGTCTTGGTGGAGGTATGTAGCTTCTGAATTTTCTATACGATAACAACAACAACAACAGAAATTCAGCCGTTTATAGTCCAATGAAGGACAATGTCCTCATTCATGTCTGGGGTTTGGCCAGTTTTCATCACCTCATCGCCACGCTGGCCATTGAGAATCATTGATAGTGGGAGATTTTTGTCTGATTGCTCACAGCAAACCAACCAAGTATGGGTGGGCCTAACTAGTAGAGATTTCCTGATTATGCCGATGCACAAACCCTTTCACCACGTTAAGGTATCCCCACTAAGCATGGAATAAATCTGCCACTTATCATTCCTAGCTGCAACCTGTAAAATTTTCCTGTACACCAGGTAACCACCCAACAGTTTAATGAATTCGTGGAATTTCAAGAGCTAATAGAATTGCCAAAAGCGTTCTTGTTTTTTTTTAGCAATCACACCTAAGGCCCTTCACTCGTTCGACAAGTGTGCTAACCACTAGACCAATATTACCGTTCAATACTATTATTATTACTAGTAGTGTAAAGTTGATAATTGTGCTTAAAATCGAAGGGCTTAATTCAGCAATAGGCGTTTATACACTGATACTTGTCACATAACAAACGTTACTGATACTTTAGCGAACTGGTGCAAGAGGCAGTGGATCGAAGTGATAGCTACATGTCAACAAAACACCTGAAATATTATTGCTATGGTTATCATTATTATTTCAAGTGATAAGAAGAATATCTGAATACACGATAACCCGATAAAAAAGAATAACCAATAAGAAGTAAATCCATAAAAGTCTGGCAGGCATAGTAAAGATTACAAATGTGATAAGTGTAACGCTTGAGATGATATGGGCAAGTGTTGAGGATGGATGGTGGGGAGGGAGTGAGGAGGGCGTGAGACGATCGTGTAAGGGGGAGAAGGTCGAGAGGGAGGTAGAGAATTAGATGGCGAGATAAAGTGAAGAATGATATGGAGAGAAGAGGTTTGGTGAAAGAGGAGGCCTTTGATGGCAGGCACTGGAGAGGGCGCATCAGGCAACCGACCCCTTAATGTAAGGATAACGAGTGGAGAGAAAAGTATTCTTTGTAACAGGTAGACCCAACCGTTTATACCTTGCTTGATATTGCATATGAAAGAGCTCTCTCGGTGGATTAATGTCTTCTACAAGCGGTATCGCACCCGGTAAGAGCAAGGACGCTGACAAGGTGAAAAGGACCAGATGACAATTTACTTACTGAGAGAGTTGAAGGCCTTTCAATCTTACCTGCAAAAGAAGAAAAAAATTAGTTATTGAACGTATATTTCTATCATCATTGAAAATTTATTATTATTATTATTATTATTATTATTATTATTATTATTATTATTATTATTATTATTATTATTATTATTATTATTATTATTATTAATATTATTATTATTATTATTATCAACATCGAAATGCTTAACACTATTATAATATTCAAAATCCCATCTTCACTACCAGCATTGGTCAACGAAGAAAAATTTCTGCTTGAGTGAAGCCTTCACCCAAGAAGAAACAACGTTTCATTTAGTTCAACATTTCAAATGATACATATTGCATATACGAAGCATGCAAAGGATTATGTATCTTTTCGCTATTTACTTCTGCTTACTTTAGAAATCATTCAAGTATCACATGCTTTATAGCGTTACACAAGAGGCTCCGCTGTACCATGTCTAACCCTTCACCTTCCACGAACTGGGCCAAAGAGAGAGAGAGAGAGAGAGCGAGAGAGAGAGAGAGAGAGAGAGAGAGAGAGAGAGGAGAGAGAGAGAGGGGAAAACCTTGAAAACTCATGATTAAGATAAAAGTCTCTATAACAATAAAAATAGTTTAAAGGTTTAAAGGCCACTCATGAATGGCAGCAGTGACATTGCCCTAGAGAATGACTATACAGTATATATTTGATCAGTGCCCAAGCCCCCTCTCCACCAAAGCTAGAACCGAGGAAGGCATGGCAATGGCTTCTAATGACTCAGCAGATTGATATATAAGATTCCCAAAACTCCCCATCCTTATCTCACAAGGATGGTGAAGTTGCAGCGACCAGAAGAACTAACGAGTTTTGAGCGGAACTCGAAGCCCAATCTGGCGTTTACGAAGTCAGGGACGTTACCACATCAGCCACTACAACCCTGAGAGAGAGAGGAGAGAGAGAGGAGAGAGAGAGAGAGAGAGGAGAGAGAGAGAGAGAGAGAGAGTTTTACGCCCAATGAAGGCACAATCACATTAAAAGGAATAATTTTCTGTCTCAAAAGAATAACAGCAAAAGACAGACGTAAAAGTTGACGATGTCAACATGTCGCCATTATGGGATTAACGGATTTTGCAACGCTCTCAAAAACAAAAACAAAAAACAAGATATAATGCCTAACCAGGAAAAAAAAATCCAGTAAAATAACTTAAAGAGAAGTATTTTCTATTAGTTTAAATGTTTCTGTTCTTAAAATATATGATATTTTGTTGATAGTAAAACAAAAACATTCAAGTACTCTTTTCTCATGACAAATAACTTGAATAAGAATAAGTGGCCATTTCATGTTTCAAATAGACCCTGTAATGAAGAAAATTCTTTTATTACATATATAATATATATATATATATATCATATATATAATATATATATATATATATATATATATATATATATATATACTCAAATGCGTCCTATTCCGTAGGAAACCTTTATCTTACCAAAGTACAGTCAGACACAGAAATTTCTGGTACACCTAACTCTGAAGAAGTGCACTCAGCTATACAATCACTGTACTCCAAGATCCTGTGTTTAGCCGCACCCCCACTAGCTGCCATATCTCTCTCTCTCTCTCTCTCTCTCTCTCTCTCTCTCTCTCTCTCTCTCTCGAAATAGCACAATATAAGGTATTTTTATTGAAATACACATGCCATAAGATAATTAAAAAGCATAAAACAAATAATAATACTTTTCAAGTGAAAGGAAACTAACTAATGTTAGAGGGCGGAAAACGGAAGATGAACGCAGTTGAAATTTATTAA
>NC_090749.1:67244278-67251778 GCF_036898095.1 Palaemon carinicauda
TCACTTAAACGAAAGGGGTAATTTTTGGTTAAGTTCCGGAAGAAAAATAAAAAATTAGATATATTCTGAAACTGTACTCCTAAACAAAAGAGTAACCTAGTAAGTTACATAGGAATGAAGAGATGTTAAACCAGAAACAAAGCAAAATACCAAAGAAGTAACCATAGAAATAATGATAAAGAAACAACCACTAAAACTCTAAAGTAAAGACGTCCCTTGTGAATCTGAAAAGATTCATCTATTCCTGGTCTTTGAACGGCGTTCATTACTGCTGAAGTTTTGACAAAAATCATAAGCTTTCTTATAGTCCATAACTGCCATTCATTTTGACAAATATCCCACCACAAATCCAATAGTACCATCAAATTACATGATAATACCGAATATATATATATATATATATATATATATATATATTATATATATATATATCCCAAAGTATTCATCCAAAGGAAAAAGAAATTACTACAGACTACAAGAAAACGTCACCGTATGTTCTCGATTGGCCAAAACATAAGAGAAAAAGACAATTCTAACCAGCAGGAAAAGTAAGATGCCGACTCAGGGGTTGTCTCAGAAAAGAGAGAGAGAGAGAGAGAGAGAGAGAGAGAGAGAGAGAGAGAGAGAGAGAGAAAACTCGTCTGTATTATGAACAATGTTTGTCTGCTGCTTCTATCTCCAAGGAGATTTTGGATGGACAGTCTTACGCTTCCTTGCTTTTATAAAGTAATTTTCCGGCTTCTCTGCCTTCGTCCTGTCCCCACAAGAGGAAGCTAAGGTCATCCCAACCTTCCGCTCACCTACCTTAAGGCTTATCTTCTTAGTAAGAAAGGCTAGATAATTGGGAATAGAGGTTCGACCGTATCAAGTCGTTAAATAAAGGCAGTTTTTCTTTGAACCTCAAAAACACAAGTGCTGAAGAGTCAGTCACCTTTTACACCTCTTTCAACAGGGCGTCTTTACCTCAGCATCTATACCAGCATAGAAAAAAAAAAAAAAAAAAGGAAAATCGTTTCTATGACCTGTATAGATAAGATTTATTCTTTTCATAGCTCATCCCCAGACTTAAACACCGAACCAAATTAAGCTCTATGAACTCTTCTCATAAGGCCCTTTACCACAAAGCACCAATAAACAAACAAGATAAAACCTTTACGCCTCTTCTGCATATGGCGACTAACCGTCCTCCTTGAAAGAGTGACATAACTCTATCAACAACAGACTTTATGAACGAGGATATAAGACCCATTCTCCTGCAACCACTCTCCCGTCTACCTCAACCAGCTTAAATTTAAGAAATTCTGTCAAGGTATGTTAAATAAAAGCCCTTCATAGCTTTCTAAGCAGGGACAGGGAAAGACCCGTGGGATTCGAAGTGTAAAAAGAGAGAAAATAAGAAAAAGAGGTTTATGATAAGTGCTAAATATTCGATGTGTTGAACGACCTGCTCTACTCATATCTAATTAAGGCTCACCTTCAGAGGAGAGAGAGAGAGAGAGAGAGAGAGAGAGAGAGAGAGAGAGAGAGAGAGAATCTTACAACTTACTTGCTTTGAGTTTTGATATACATTATTATTATTTCTCGGTAGGAGACCCTCCTTCAAACAAGTAGACTTGAATATTATTGCTGCATTGGCAGAATTCAATTTCTTGTCCAATTTCTCAATTTTACGGACTAATCTCCTTCCTGGGTTTCTACATTCAGCTAGCAAGTCGGCGAAGTTCATCAGGTAGGTGAAAAATACAGTTCAGGTTAAGACCCGATGTATTTAACACAAGTACAAGTAATACTCGAAAAATATAAAGGACAAAGTCAGGAGTAGATCGCGACTCGTTTCGGAACTGCTTGCTCCGTCTTCAGGCGAGAAGTGAGGCTGTGCTGTTGTTGTTGTTGGGGTATTAAAGCCAACACTTGTTGTTGGCACGGGCCTTTCCCTTGGTTGGCCCGTAGGAGGCTGTGGCTAGATCAGGGGGCCTTATATATCCCGGCGCTGGTTCGTAGAAAGGGGCCTCGAATTTTGATTGGCCTAGCGGAGGATATAGGCTCGAGTGGCTGAGGTACGACGAGCTCGGCTTGGTCTCCCAGGCTGAGAGGTGGGAAGGGATCCTGAATTCTGATTGGTCAGGACGCGCACCGAGACAGCCAAAAAGTCAGGCAAGCTCCTCTCTCACTCAGCAGATTGGGATTCCGGACCTTGCTCGCTGGCCAAAATCAGCGCTCGGCCGGCACGATTTCTTCATTTGTAGGAGTGTCATGATCGGGATTGTCATCATTCTGGGGGTCCTGTTCTTGATTTCTAGCGTTGATGCGACGACATGATGGCAGGAGAAACATCTCTTGAGTCGTATTCAATGCTGGTTTCTCTTTCTGGATGAATAGGGCTTCCAATATTCGTAAGCGCCTGCTGTCCGGGGCACTGCTGACAATCTTGGTATTAGCGATGATGTCTGCTCGACTAATTTTGGTGTTATGTTGCTGTAGGGCGTGATTCCTTATAGCACCTTGTTGGACGTGACACGAAATCCTCTTTGAAAGCTTCATTGTAGTCATACCGATGTATTTGCTGGGGCATCCTCGGGACTGGGCATTGATAGGAGTAGACTACATTAGTCTTCCTCAGAGGGTCGTTATCAGGGGGCGCTAGATTATTCCTCATAATCAAACTGCGAGTCTTAGCAGTTTGATAGTAGATGATAAGTTATCATCTACTATTATCTTATATCAAACCAGATCCTGCTAAGTATTAGTAATACTTCAAAATTAACTTATTCCTCTTTTCTTAGGTTTTTGGGTCTTTCTTTTATCCAGCTGTATGACTGTCTTTAAACAAGGAATATTATTACTGAATTTTTGATTCGGTATTGGCGACATAATTTCAATGGTCCAACACAGTGGAAGCACAGAATTCAGTCTTCTCGGAGACTTCCCGAGACCGGTTTTCTGTGCCCCAATGGCCCATGATTAAAGGCCAACACAGCAGAGTCTAACATTCAGTTTTTTTAGGCGCCTGCTGACTGCTGTTTCCAATAACCAAACAGTGCCTAAATACGGTCCAGCAAAGGAGAGGCGTCAAATTTAGACTCCTCAGGGGCATTTAGAGACCTGTTTTCAACACCATAACGGCGCATGACTATTGTCCAGCATATGGAGTCGTAGAATTCCAAGTATTTTTATGGCCTTGCTGAGAACTGTTTCTATCGCCACAATGGCGCCTCTCTGCGGTCTAGCACATAGGTAGCATAGAGTTCTGACACACCTATTTTCAGTACCCCCAGTGGGCCCTGACTACTGTACAACACAGCGGAGTCATAGAATTCTGAGTCACCAGAAGGACTTGCTGAGATTTGTTTTGAACGCAAAAACAGTGCCACACTACAGTCCAGCACAGCTGAGGCAAAGAATTATGAGAATTCTCAAAAGCTTGTTGATAACCCTTTTCAACTACCCATCGGTGCCTGAGAATTCTGAGTCTCCTGTGAGGCTAGCTTAACCCTGTTTACAACGCCCCATGGAGCCATAAAGATTATATGGAGCAAATCCTCATAACAGATGAAATAAACTTCAGGCTAAACGTATTTGAACTGGAATATATTAACTGAAAAGGGGAGTTTTGCATAAAGCAAGAATCGGTATTCTGTAAATGTGAAATCTGTTTTGTGGTACCTCTAGTGATAAAGACATTTAAACAAGGAATTCTATTGATTCCTTCCCATTATATACCTTGAATCTAATTGAAGGCCCCTCATGAATGGTAGATGCAAGGGACAGTGTCAGTGATCAATCAAGCAGGATAGTGCCCTAGAGACTGACTATATATAGATATGATCAGCTCCCAAGCCTCCTCTCCACCCAGGCTAAGACCAAGGCGGGCCTGGCAATGGCTGCTGATGACTCAGCAGATAGACACATAGATTCCCACAAACCCCCATTCCTCAGCTAACAAGGATGGTAAGGTTGCAGCGACCAAAGAAACTAACAATTTTGAGCGGGACTCGAACCTCAGTCTGGCATTCACCAATCAAGGACGTTACCACATCGGCCAACACAACCCCAATTATTGATGTGAAAGCTTTGGATATTGAGAAATGACCATAAAAGTTATCTCACTAAGTTTCCAAGGTGTTCTGAATGGCAAGGAAAAGTTACGAATTTATTCACATTTATCTTTTAAAAATCAGATTCATTCTTTCCTTTTGTATCAGACAAAAAGAACAAGCTTGATTTCATTGCAGCATTTGACATATTTATTGCCGATAAAATTAAAATCCTGAAGATGTGTGTTGGAAAGAAATATCGCTGAATTCTAGCTGCGACTTTAGTAGGAGTTATTCCCTCCTTCATAGATTTACGATAAGCTATCTAATTCCTTTATTAGTTAAATGTCATAATAACTAATATAAGTCACCCAGATTAGCGTTATGGAATCTAGATCGGCAAAATACAACTTCTTAGCGAAACGGGATTTTTGAGAAAAATAAAATTATTTAATAAACGTTCTTGCATAGTTTTCCATAAAGTACAATCGAATAGTATACACAAGAGTAGGACTTAACTGTTAGAGAAGCTAGGCAATTAATCCGAAACGATAGTAAAATAAGGCCATTTCCTACTAGAGAATTCTTACAAGGAACGATTTGATATGGCCATAAAATCCTTAACACGCAAGGATATGATTTGAATAAGATATGTTGATGAAATTCAAATCTTCTGGAATCTCATTATGGTGACTTTAACGTGTCAGTAACAAGTATCAAACTTAAGATGACAGGAAAACAGAAAAGAATTTATCTTGGCCTTCTATTCCTTAAAATTACCTATGAATATCAATCTATCTTTTACAGAAATCCAATATTTGCATTGCACTAAATTTACCATTTTAGTTACCAAGATATCTGTTAAAATTGAATATGTTAAAAGTTTGTTTCAATATTCAAAATTTTTTGATATTTTTATATTAAGAAACTAGCTCTTATCTTTCAAGGACCCTACAAAGATAAACAGATTTTACACACTCTTACACAGGTTAAGCTATAGAAACATTAGTTATGCGATGAATAATACTACTGGGTGGAATTAAAGTATTGTTGTGACAATCCTTTCTCCTTGCTCAGGGGCTCTCAACCTAGGGTACATGTAACCCTAGTGGTACATTTGTACTTTTCAGGGGTACATTGGTTCAAGAGAGAATACCCAGTACTGCTCAATAGATGGGCATAATCGTAAAAGAGAGTGATTAGTATAATTCTATCACAATATCAATTACATAGTTTTTCTTTTTTTATACTCAGGTTTAAGGGTACACAAGAATCTATTAACAGGGACAAGGGATATACAAATGGGTTAGGAACCCCTTTCCGAGCTAATTCACCATCAGAAGGGAATTTGATATTCGTACAAATTATGCAAAGTGGTATACAAAGTCCTGTGTCTCAGTAGTGATGAATCCAAAGGAAGATCTCTACTAGAAAATCCCTTTCAAAGAAGAACTCAGCATAAGAAATCGCTAAGAAATATCTGATATCTTCAATCAAATTGAAAAAAACAAAAAAAAAAAAAGTTCCAATCATCTGAAACTCGTCATTTGTAGTTTTTATATTTCAAGAAAACTAATCTGTTGAATATCTCAAGGGTTTTGAAATTCAGATGCCGTGAATAAGATTTACATTTAACCGATTGAATTGAAACCGGGGAATAATATAGAAGCAGAGACTTTGTCTCGTAAATGGGAACTGTCTTCCGGCGAGTTCTTCATTGATGTATATATATATATATATATATATATATGTATATATATATATATATATATATATATGTAAATATATATATATATATATATATATATATATATATATATATATATATATTTATAATCAAGGAAAAGGAAAGCATATAAAAGACTTATCACACTATATAACTATATAAAAGACTCAATAATAAATATACCTAGTCCCCGCAGGAGACAATGACCACCCATCCAGAGCAGCAACCCACAGACCAAAGGGATCAATGGGTCACCGGCAACTGAACAGGTAAGCCCTCATTCAAGTTGGGTTTTGTCTTAAAAATGTATAAAGACTCCAAGATTCTCAGTTGACTGATGCTACTATGTCTGTCTGGAACTTTGAGATTTTCCTTAGAAATGGCATGACCAGATTTAAATGCGTGCTTATAAATAGCTGAAACTGGTTTCTTATTTAAAGGTATATTGGTTCGTACCGATCTCCCATGTGCTCCGAAATCCTACACTGAAGCTGTCTAGACGTGCTTCCAGTGTAGCACTCATTACAGAGTGCACATTGAAAAGTGTATATGACACCGAAACACCAGGGAGTAGGCAGACTCCCCTTATATTTAAAAAGTGAGCCAACTGAGAGCTTGTTTGTAAAATTTAGTTTTAAATCTATGTGGGGATAACATTTCCCCACAACACTCATAACCTCTGTTCTTAGTCTCTCCGAAACATAACCATAGTACGGAAAGGAGACATATAACTTTTTCTTACTGACTGTTTGAATTGCTAGATTTTGACTGTAAATATTACCTAAAAACTTCTGGACTTGCTTGTAATAGAGGTTCAGAGGGAACCCATTGTTAACAAAAAATGATTTTAGAAAATTTTCTTCCTCATGAAACCCCATATAAGTTGAACATGCATGATAACATCTATATAACAATGTTTTTATCAAATTAATTTTGTAGATTTTTGGTTCCGAACTTAAAAAATGAGTGATTAGTCCTGTAAAACTGTTTTTTTTAGAAATACTGAGGTCTCAAAGGTATTATGTTTCCGAGAGACCAAGACATCGATGAAAGGCAAAGTATCATCCTGTTTATTTTCTTTCGTAAATTTTATGTTACGATGCTTTGTATTTAAATAATCTAAAAACTGGCTTACGTGATCTAAATTTTTGTAAACGTAAATACGTATCATCTACACATCGACGGTACAAAAAGTTCTTAAATTCCACAGGACAATCACTCAGCCATTTCCCTTCACAATAACATAGAAATATATTTGCCAAGGTTGGTCCACACGGCGATCCATTGCTACTCCATCTACCTGTTCATATAACTTGTCATTAAACATGATGTGGATGTAGTGGTAGCTAGTTCTAATACTATTATAAATTGTCTTTTATTGAAACCCTCAAAATGTCCTCTGGGTTAGGGAAAAGTTGTTCAAGAATTATCTCCAATGTTTCTCTTAAAGGAATGTTTGTGAACAACCTTTCTATGTCGAAGCTGCACATAGAGTTATTTGCATCTTCGACCAAATTTATCAAGTCTACAAATTCATAAGTATTTTTTTTAGGGTATATTCATTTATTGTATATATATACGAGAGAAAACTAAAATAGAGAATATTCTATCATGTAAGAAAAAGGAATGGACATGGGCAGGACATATAATGAGAATGAAAGACCATATAGTGGACATTAAGAATAACAGAAAGGGTCCCTAGAGATTGCGAAAGAAGCAAGGGAAGGAAGAGAAAACGAT
>NC_090749.1:67256778-67259278 GCF_036898095.1 Palaemon carinicauda
GGGTTAACCTGTGTGATAGGACCAAGAAAACAGCTCTTAAAGTAAAGTGAAGAATAATTGGAAACAATGTTTCCATACACAACGTAAAAAATTTCATAGAAATGATATGATAACTTTGATGACTATAAGATTGTTAATAAATAATGAAAGTACAAAAATATATCAAAAGAAATACGCTGTAGATGTTTTCATATTAAAAAAGTTGAAAATAATCATGATTTATATCACGTTATATAAGCGATGATATTGAAGAATGTAATCGTTTGCACAAAAGTAATAACAAGGCATGACAGGATACAAAGAAATTACTGGTTCTACATGAAGTTAAAAATATCAATTAGGTGAAATGATTTAATAAAAAAAAGCTTATATGAACTTAACACGTAAAAAAAACATATAACAGAAAAAACGTAATATATATCCTTGTATTTCATTGTGAATGGGAAAATTTATCCAATTCAGTAACTGCACCCAAATAAAAAAAAATGCAATTTGAATTTCACCAGGCAACATAAACAAAGTTACTGCACGCGCACACACAGACACAAAAAAAAATAATAATAAATTTTTTTTTAAATTAAAAATTTACCCATTTCACTAAACTAACTTTACTTTGTCAGATTAGATTTGAATATTTTTTTTCTCTGTGTTATAAGACCGAAACCTTCCAAGCCAGATCAAACAAGAGGTCTGGTTAAACTATCGATTATGGCCAAACTACGATTAAATGCAGGTGGCTTTCAAAAAACTAGGATAATATTCCAGCACAAACGACGGGGTTCGGATCTATAATTTCTTCCATCATTAGTTCATTAGCTGGTTATTCCCCATAAGGCTTTGAGGCTGGAGTAAGATAATGAGGAAAAACTTCAGATCATAATCATATTTTCCAAAGTTGATCTAACTAAATGCTTGGAAATATTTAGGAAAATCTCTCTCTCTCTCTCTCTCTCTCTCTCTCTCTCTCTCTCTCTTTCTCTATCTCTCTCTCTCTCTCTCTCTCTCTCTCTCTCTCTCTCTCAACCAATATTAACCATATGAAAACCTCTAATAATGAATTGAATATTTCCAAATTTACAATGTTTTTTTTTCACAATTCTTAACTAAGACCGAGTGTGTATATATATATATATATATACATGTATATATACAGTATATATATATATATATATATACATATATATATATATATATATATACATACATATATATATATATATATACATATGCATTAAACACTACAAACGAATTCAGGAAGGAAGATAAGACGATGAATTATCGAGCTAAGAAAATTTGCGGGTACAGACTTGCATAAAGACAATAAACAGACCGTTGTGGAAGGACATGTCTGGGGCTTTTGTCCTGCAGTGGACTACCAACGGATGATGAATATACAGCAAATATATATATATATATATATATATATATATATACAGAGAGAGAGAGAGAGAGAGAGAGAGAGGAGAGAGAGAGAGAGGAAATATACCAATTAACTTCTGGCATCAAATGCCATCTAATGAACAAATTAGACCGATCAAAGGAACGAAGATTATAAAAAAATAGAAACGCCATAAAAGTCGATGTTTTCTTTAGCAACGAATATTTCTGATTCACAAAAGAAGGACGAGGAATTAGACTTTAAAAAATAAAAAATTATTACGAAGAAAAATCCCATCGAAACGGATGAGTGAACAGCAGTCATAGACCGAAGATGGCCAATGGAAAAAACCAATATTTGTAACTCGATTCATCGCGTTAATTGACATCGAATATCTATTGTTTTCTTCAAACTGTGTCGTTTGCTGCAAAGGGATTTTACACTTGCGTTATTTCTTTAACTGGAATTTAATGTGGAATATACGCTGTGCTGTGGGTGAAGCACGTATGAAGACAACTTAACACACACATACACACACACACACACACATATATATGTATATATATATATATATATATATATATATATCAGGAACAACAACAAATGCAGTTATTTCTAGTCCAGTACAGTTCAAAGGCCTCAGACATGTTCTTATTCAAGTCCGGGGTTTAATCACTACTCCACCACGCTGGCCACTGTAGATTTGTGATGGTGGGACACTTGAGTCTGATCACTCAATAAAAACCTGGTATGGGTAGACCTGACTAGTACCGTTTTGATGACCATGGGGACACATAGAACCTACCACCACATTAAGGTATAAATAACTAGTTTTTAGTAGAATAACTATTTAATGCGATGATTTATTTAAAAATCTCATATTGAAGAGATTAGTTACCTTCCTTAAAAGCAGCTGTCAACTGGTAGATAAAGGTGAGAGACCTTTACGAGAAGTGATCGGGTCATACTGACGTTTACCGTCATCTTTTTCAAGAAGGGCAAAGTGCATGCCAGAGAACGGTGATGATTCGTAGTGGAGAATGGTGATGGTCGTATTGCAGAATGGCAATTATCGTAATGAAGAATGGCGATGATTGTAGTGGCGAATGTCGATGATCGTGG
>NC_090749.1:67266778-67274278 GCF_036898095.1 Palaemon carinicauda
AATATCCCTCTCTAGGTCTTCTTTTTTTTTTTTAAACTAACCAGTCTTTTCTAGGTCTTCCTTTTTCAAAGTAATTATCCTTATCAAGCTCTTCCATTTTCAGACTAACCAGAATTTTCTAGGTCTTTCCTTTTCAAATTAATTATCCTTTTCTAGGTCTTCCTTTTTATCAAACTAACCAGCCTTTTCAAGGACTTCCTTTTTAAACTAATTATCCTTCTCTAGGTCTTCCTTTTTCAAAGTAACCAGCCTTTTCTAGGTCTTTCTTTTTCAAAGTAATTATCCTTCGCTGGGTTCTCCCTTTTCAAGCTAACCAGCCTTCTTTATTGCTTCCTTTTCTTTGACCTCTTAATACTTATTTCACCTTTCAAAACGACCAAACCCTTTCAAAAAGCAGACATTTTCTCTTATCTTGATTGTTTCCTATTCTAGTTACAATTCTTCTTAGACCTCATACTTCACATTGCCACATACTTCATCTCTATCCTTCTCCTATATCTGGAGGTCGACATTTCCTGTTCACTCTTATGAAGGAGAGTTCGCTCAATAATGTCACGCCATGGCCTCCCCAGACACACCAAGGACTGAGACTTTTTGTTTACTCTTCGTTTTTTGTCATCCAACCAGAAAGTGTTTAGGTGGGACAGGCGTAAACTTTATTATTACTTGTCAATTCAATACGTTTTAAGGGAAACTATTATTTACCTTAGTAAGATATACAATGATATGAAGCTAGTTTGATGATTCACTTAATACTATGATTTAGTGTTACCTTGCCAGGGCTAAAGTTGGCTTGGAAGCAAAGACGGATAGGTATTAAGATTTAAGGGTAAGCTAAAGATACGGTAGTTTGAGGGAGGGGGTGCAGGGGAGGCATAGCCAACAACACCATATTTGTGAGTATATATATATATATATATATATATATATATATATATATATATATATATATATATATATATATATATACTGTATATATGTACATATATATATATATATATATATATATATATATATATATATATATATATATATATATATATATATATATATATGTGTGTGTGTGTGTGTGTATGTTTTATATATACAGTACTTATTATATTATGTTAGGTTGAGTTCTTGTGTTTGTCTTCCTGTTAAAATGTTTTTTTTTTTCTGTTTAGTCGTACCCTTTCACCCGGTCTGTCCCAGCCTACTACAAAGGGCCCTTTCTTACTCTCTTCAAATTACTTATAAAAACCAACCACTCTCATTCCCCTCATCAATATTCATTACTCAATCTTCCTGGCTTCCTTTTATCCTCCTACCCTTACTCTCTCTCTCTCTCTCTCTCTCTCTCTCTCTCTCTCTCCTCTCTCTCTCTCTCTCTCTCTCTCTCATCCACTTCCCTGCATTTTCTCTTACGAGTTACCGAGAGAAACTTCTGAAGTTCATAATTGGTTGCAAATGATTCTTGGCTGGGCAAGTTGGCATAGGTTTAGATTATTAACTTATTTTATTTTTTTTTCTAGTTTAATTTTTATTATTTTTTAAACAAATGTTTCATACTTTACTCATTACTTTTCCGTTTCTGTGCCATACTGGTCTGCTGTTGAGATCACCAGGCTCCCAACTATCTACTTCTCAAATCATGGTGGAAATTTTTTTAGTTTTAATAATAATAATAATAATAATAATAATAATAATAATAATAATGATGATGAAAACAATAATAATAATAATAATAATAATAATAATAATAATAATAATAATAATAATAATAATAGTTCGTATAACAATTTCAACAAATGCAGCCGTTTCTAGTTTACTGCAGGACAAAGGCATATGCCGTAATCGAGGTTGTTGTTATTATTATTATTATCATTATTATTATTATTATTATTATTATTATTATTATTAATATTATTATTATTAGCTAAACTACAGCACCCAAAGACTTCAATTAAGATAATAGCTCGGTGAGGAAAGTGAATAAGAAAACCGGTAAATTAGTGTGTCTGAGAGTACTCCCAAGCAAGAGAACTCTAACCCAAGACAGCAGAATGCCATGGTATAGAGGCTATGGCAGTACCCAGGACTAGAGAAAAATGTCCTGATGTCAGAGTGCCCTTCTCCTAAAAGAGCTGCATATCATAGCTAAAGAGTCTTTTCTACCCTATCAAGTGGCAGGTGGCCACTGAACAATTGGGACTGCATTACAGTTGTTATCCCCTTCAGCGTAGAAGAACTATTTGGACATCTCAGTGTTGTCAGGTATATTAGGACAAAAGAGAAGGTGTAAAGAATAGGGCAAACTATAGCTGTCTTAATTTTGCTTTTTTGAGCAATAAATCATTTCTACTGTACTCACAGAAAACATTTTACTGCACCTTGGTAACATATGATAAAAGAATTTGTTTGTTATCATCTTTTTTCGCTGGAGCAAGATAGGACGTTTCAGTTTTGGCCACTCTTTATCTTCATACACAAAATAAGAATAACTATTCCCTTGTCATACATATCCATAAAGCATCATATCAATGTCTGGACACACAAAAGATCCCGAAACATGATGAGAAATGGCTCTTCTTTCTACAATCATCTTTTTTTTTTTTCGCGGAGGGATAAATTGGCGTAGTCCAGGGATACCGTCTTTCATTGTCGTAAATTCTTCCTTCCATCCCTCCCCAAAGGACGCTAGCTCCCTCATCCCCGTTGGGGAAAGGGTCCCCTATTCCTCAAATACCTGTGATAGCAAACGTCGTGGGGAGAGACATTAAGAGATATTTACGCCACTGAGGACCATTGTTAAATGGCATTTCTTCCACGAATTCACTAAATTTAAAACCCGTTAGAAAATATGATGAGTGCGTCGTTCTTCCAGGGCTCTCCATTCCCATCACTATTCCACCCGGCTCCCTGCGTGACCCCCTTTCCAAATAACCCAGAGTGACTGCCCCCCCCCCCTCCCCCCTCTACCTCCAACAATATTTTGGCCCATCAAGAACATCAGTTTCATGTTCCTGAAAAAAAAAATAAATAAATAAATAAATGCCAAACGACATCGCACGTTTATCTGAAGTTGGTGTTGAAAACCATAGCCATAAAGGATTCACTGCAGACGGCGATAGAAAGTGAACCTTTTCCCTTTTTATACGTTTGAGATGAAACAAAGGTTTTCTTAAAATAGTTTCCATTTCTTGTTACCAGTTACATTGTAAATATATATATATATATATATATATATATATATATATATATATATATATATATATATATATATATATATATATATATATATGTGTGTGTGTGTGTATATATATATATATATGTGTGTGTGTGTATATATATATATATATATATATATATATATATATATATATATATATATATATATATATATATATATATATATGTGTGTGTGTGTGTGTGTATATATATATATATATATATATATATATATATATATATATATATATATATATATATATATATATAAACGTTTTGACATATTTCTGAAGACTTTCCTTTATTTATTGTTCTTTGGAATCAGACTTAAACCTTTTTTTTTAATAATAAGTAATTGTTTTGATCTATTTCACTCACGAGAATATATTCGTACGTAAGTAATTTTCTTTTAAATTTTGTGACCATTTTTCTACTTCGTTTCTTCTATATTTCTACGTAAAAATAAAAAAGACATAAAGGAATAAAAAGGTATCAAAACAGAGAAAAACAAAATTAAATAACAAACAGAAAATATATATAGTTACAGCAAGGTCCCTATAATTTTATAAGCTGCACCTGTGCGGGAGTTTTATCTGCGGGCACCAATGTTTATTTTGTTGATAGTACGGCTCAATTCCACGGTGAATTTAACTCAACATTTAGGCTGCAGCCAGTTTCCGTGGCTGGGTGATTAGAGAGAGAGAGAGAGAGAGAGAGAGAGAGAGAGAGAGAGAGAGAGAGAGAGAGAGAGAGAGAGAGAGAGAGAGAGAATGTGTACAGGTGTTTGAATAGACAGGACAGAAAAAGAGAAAACACATGTGTATATCAATTGTGTAAAAAGGCCACTTACAATTGTGTGTCCGTATGAGAGAGAGAGAGAGAGAGAGAGAGAGAGAGAGAGAGAGAGAGAGAGAGAGAGAGAGAGAGAGAGAGAGAATTTATTCTTTCAGCAGACATTGCCGTGTGTTCCAGAGTCTGTTCCATGCAATGGATAAGACCATCATCCTGAATGACATCTGTTCTGCTCATTGTAGAGTGACAAGAAAGGAGAATGACTCAGGGAATGCAGAGGCCTTTGTCCAGGGCTCTGGAAGGAATATAGATGAGATGAAGATAGCCTGGAAGTAGGGTTTTTGAAACTGATTGCATCTCTTTGATATGCTACTGCTCTGGAATTGTTCAGTGGCTACTTTTCTCTTGGTAAGGGTAGAAGAGACACTTTAACTATGGTAAGCAGCTCTTCTAGGAGAAGGACACTCCAAAATCATACCACTGTTCTCTATTCCTGGGCAGTGCCATAGCATCTGTACCATAGTCTTCCACTGTCTTGGGTTAGAGTTTTCTTGCTTAAGGGTACACTCAGGCACATTATTATACCTTGTTTTTCTTCCTCATGTTTTGTTAAAATTTTTATCCTCTTGTTAGTTTCAAGTTTTTATAGTCTATATATGAAAGATTTATTCTAAAGTTAATATTGTTCTTCAACTTCACTTGTAGTTTTTCCTCATTTCCTTTCCTCACTGAGATATTTTCCCTTTTAGAGCCCTTGGGTTCTTAGCATCCAGTTTTTTCAACTAAGTTTGTGGCTTAGCTTATAATAACATCAATAATAATAATGATCATGATAATAATGATAATTATAACTACAACAACAACAATAATAATAATAATAATAATAATAATAATAATAATAGTAAAAATAATATTAATAAACATCAAGGCTCAAATTCCCATTATATTGGAGATGTAACAAATGAACTAATTTGAATGAATAAATAAGGACAATTACACAAAAAACGGAACTGTCTCCCAACACTTGTCATCACCGGGACTTTTCCCGGAGCACCCAAAAAAGATGATGGCAAACTCGACCGCCCCATATCAATCAGACCATAATTCAATTGTGGGCGAATTTATTGAAAACGTTTCGCCAGGATTTCCTTTATGAATTCGGTGAAAAAAAAGGGAATCCACTCCCAATACAGATGGAGGAACGATGGATTCAATTGAATTTTTGCCTACGACAATGATGTTGGTAGGAGGTTATGATATCGACCGTATATGAGTTTGCGTGTGTGTTTGTTTGAGGACAGCTTCCTGGTCACAATTTTAATCGTAGAGTAATCAAAATTACAGGGATTAAGTGTTATGTTAAAGCTGGAAATGATTAAATTTTGGAAGGTCAAGGTCAAAGGTCAAGGTCACGCTCAGGCAAAATGTCCAATTCACGCAATCTGCCACAAGTTTGGGCATAGTAGTCGAAGTATGAAAATGCGTGTATGAAAATCCAAGCCAACTAATAAATGATAAGATCTTAGGCCAAGGTCAATGTAGAGCAAAAGGTCGAGAAATAATGTGTCGCCGTGGAGGTCTGTGTTCTACTGAGTGCCGCTCTAGTTTTAATTCTTTCTTATTATTGTCATTCATTCGATGCTGAACGATTGATACCAACATTCAACGCAGGTATTATCCTTCAGTCTTTCGATGTTCGTTTGTTTACGTTTATCAAAAAAAAAAAAAAAAAAGCGCCTCGAATGGTAAATGAATTTTTCTCGTGGATTCAATTGTATTTAAGGCTTAATTTCTCTTAATTCTCTATATTTTTAAAATTCGTTAAACAACAAAAAACCTTAAAATTATTCATAGGATTGTTATGGTCATTGGGTCCTGTCACACTTCAGACATGAGTTCTTAATGCCATTAAAATGATAATGATGATATTATTTGCTCTAACAACAACAGATACTACTACTACTACTACTACTACTACTACTACTACTACTACTCTGCTACTACTGCTACTACTATTACTACTACTACAACTACTAATACTATTTAAAATATGAATTTCAATTCTATTTATGTATATAACCGATTAATTATGATATATACTGGATAAGAATAAATTATTAAAAATTCTCTTCTTACAGTGTTTAAATTATTATTATTGTATACTACTCTTAAAAAGTTAATAATAATAATAATAATAATAATAATAATAATAATAATAATAATAATAATAATAATAATAATAATAATAATAATAATAATAATAATTATAATAATAATAATAATACTGTACCTTTTACTATTACGACAACGTATTCTTAAGTTCATTCATGAAAATAATAATATTATCACCTTAATGTTCCCACTCAGCTCAGCCTGAATATGTCAAGAAGAAGAAGTAGAGAGACTTGAAAACAAATGCCATACGATTAAGGAAACCGACTGTCCTTAAAATTAAAATCATTGTTAGTGGAGTTGTGGCTAAACTGATTAAAACTAGGTTTTAATTTATTCATATTTAATTATAATATGGCTGTGTAAAAGATATGATTCAAGAGAGAGAATGTGCTGGAATGACATTAAGCTTTTCACTTTTCGTCTAAGTGCTATTTACTATAATTGTTATACATTTTCATCTTCTGGGCGATGCAAGAATTGGAGACTAAAATAGGGTTAGATATTTACGTGTAGTTTCTTGACATGAAGAAAGGCAGAGACATAAACACATGCACAGGAACTCGGACTCCCATACGAGTACGCACACATATATTCACGCCTCCATAAATATTAGCACTTACACACACACACACACACACACATATATATATATATATATATATATATATATATATATATATATATATATATATATATATATATATAAACATCATCATCATCATCACCGTTACTAGTCCACTGGTGAATAAAAGCCTCAGACATACACTTCCACATTGTTGTGGCCTGTTAGTAACGTCTCTTGCTGGTGATTGACAGACTGAGGTTCGATTCTAGCTCAAACTCTATAGTTCGTTCTGTGCCCGCAACCTTACCATCCTTATGAGCTAATGATAGAAGTTTGAGGAAGCCTATACAGTAGGTCTACCTGCTGAGTCATTAGCACGGATTGCCTGTTCCTCCCGGGTCCTTGTGAGGGCGTAGAGAGGGCTTGGGAGCTTATCATATGTATATATGGTCAGTCTCTAAGACACAGTCCTGGTTGCTAGGGGAATGTCACTGTCCTTGCCTCTGTCATTCATGTGCGGCCATTGAAATCTTTATGATCTTTCCATGCCAGTCTCTACCAGCACCTTTTCTTCTTTCTGGGTATTCAAGGCATCATATTCTTATCCAATCAAGAACAAATCGAGAGAATGGAAATCTAAATGCATTTCTAAAAACGCCTGAGTTAATACTGGTTTTAAATTTTTTTCTAGAGCTAATTTCATGGTCGGATTCAATGTAAGCAAATATATATACACTAGTGTACGCTATCCGTCAAATATG
>NC_090749.1:67279278-67286778 GCF_036898095.1 Palaemon carinicauda
ACCCTGCGTCCCAATGAATCTGCCTAATTAAAAATGTCCATATTTCACTGAAAACCAACGGGATTTACAGGGATCGAGCCTTAAGGGATTGAATCTTTGTTCTTTGGCTATGAACGAACCATAAACACTCCGCCTCTCCAAGGGATCGAACCTTTGTTCTTTGGCTAATGAGAAAAATATCATAACCAGAATATCTCCGATAACGATTTGGGGCAAAATTACTGAAGCAATCTCCCCAAATGAAAATTACCTATATCAAATATAATTCCAATTCCTGAGAATATTAACCTTAATGACACTGATAATAATTGTACTTTCATAAATGTTTCTTTCAAGAAGAACAGAAGATGTTGCAAGAAAGGAGATACGAGGAAATCACCTAATTATATTTTCTTATTTTGAAAATGGTTTAGTATTAAGGAATGTATTCATGTATTCATTTTCCTAATAAGCTTCCGGGATGAGAATTGTCATCTTCAGTTCTGAATTAGAATTCGTAATCATAGTAAAATATTAATTTTAGTTGTTGAATATTCAATTAATTATTTTTCTGTGGTAAATAGATTTTTCAATTATACTTTATGATTATATTACATTATATTCATTGGGATAAAACAATCAAAATAGGAAATATTTTATTTTCTTAGAATTTTTTTCATTCTTTCAATGGTTTTCGTCCAACTTCAGCTTTAATGAATGCAGGGAGCCTTTGGGTATCCCTTACCTTATATTCAATAAATGTAAATTATTACCAAAAATCTTCCAAGAAATTGTGTACCCGAGATTGAGTAATATTCAAATTCCCAACATCAACTCTATGTAAATAACATTATTCATTTAACCACCCAATGTCAGAAAGGCTAAAAAGCCTCATCCTCATTTTCTTATATATTTGAATAAGTTATTTGGTAGGAATGCATATTTTAGATTCCTAGTGTAAGGCCAGGTGCCGCATGAAAGATATATTATGAATACATCATCATAGTTTATCACACCACCGCTAAGGCCAGTTGAGACCAGTTTGGTCAGCTTGTACGACTTACACACACACACATACACGCACATAAATATATATATATATATATATATATATATATATATATATATATATATATATACACATGAATGTATACATAAACATATGTATACATATACATATATAAGCACATTTATGTATGTATATATACAAGAAAACAAGAACTGTTGAAATACTAAAATATAGCTGTATAAAGGTGTATAATTATAGATGGGAATCACACCAAGAGACAGAAAAAGGGCAACATGAATACTAGAGAAAACTAAAGAAGTGGATATTTTAACATGTAAGAAAAAGAAATGGACGTGGGCGGTATATTAAATGAGAGTGACAGACAATAGATGGACATTAGGAATTCCACAATCGGTCCTGAAATATTGCAAAAGAAGGAGAAGAAATAGAAGACGATGGACTGACGAGCTAAGATAATCTGCAACCCTGAAGTGGCATATAAAGACCAAAAAAACAGATGCAAGGGGAAGGTAATGTCTTAGGCCTTTGTCCTACATAGGACTAGATACGGCTGATAATATATATATATATATATATATATATATATATATATATATATATATATATATATATATATATATATGTGTGTGTGTATATATCTATATATATATATATATATATATATATATATATATATATATATATATATATATATATATATATGTGTGTATATATCTATCTATATATATATATATATATATATATATATATATATATATATATATATATATATATATATATACATATATATATGTGTGTATATATATATATATATATATATATATATATATATATATATATATATATGTGTGTGTATATATATATGTGTGTATATATATATATATATATATATATATATATATATATATATATATATATATATGTGTGTGTGTGTGTGTTTATATATATATATATATATATATATATATATATATATATATATATATATATATATATACATATATATATGGATAAATATCAACACAACATCGTGTTCAAATAGAAATAAATTTCTACCTCATACTTGGGATCGAACGCTAGCCCCTTCTAATGAAAGGCCAGGTCGAAACCAACCATGCCACGAGAGGCCATAAAAGCGTCAGGTTCCGATATCTTTTATGGCCTCACGTGGCATGGTTGGTTTCGACCTGGCCTTTCATTAGAAGGGGCTAGCATTCGATCCCCAGTATGAGGTAGAAATTTATATATATATATATATATATATATATATATATATATATATATATATATATATATATATATACATATATATATATATATATATATATATATATATATATATATATATATATATATATATATATATATGTATATATATGTATATATACATTTATATGTATATATATACTGTATATATATAAATGGATTGTTTCCATATATTTTATTAGGGGTGAAAGGCAGTGATTAGGTGTCGAAAAAAAATCCATACTTATCAAAATTTTCCAGTTAGAGAGACGCTAAACAGAAGATTTTCCTCGATATAAGCGTACAGTGCATCAACAAACTTCAGATTGCATAATTTTGTTATGGACAGATACACAGTACCAAGTTCTGTCTCCTTTTCTTAACCTCAGCCTTATACCATAACTGCCTGGCTTTTCCCTGTTGCACAATGGTGCTGAATATCCTTCTCAAAATCCACATATGCAATTCACATTATAATGGTACCATATTCTTTGATTACACTACTATATGGTGATGTAACGTAGATTTAGGGTTGTGGTAGCCTCTTGGAAGCGTCCCTGCCTGGTGATCTGCTGGATTGGGGCTCGAGACCGGCTCAAGTTCGACAGTTTCTTGTAGTACCTCCATCCTCACTATTCTTGTGAGATAAGAGATTTTGGGAGCCTATAGGTCTACCTGTTTAGCCAGTCATTTCTTGGCCCTCCCTGGTCCTAGCTGGGGTGAAGAGAGGTAAGGGTGCTGATCATAATATCACAGGACATTGTCCCACTAGGACTAGGGTATTGTCACTGTCCCTTGCCTCTTCCATTCATGAGAGCCCTTTAAACCTTAAACCATTGTTATGCACCCAGGAACACACATTAGTCTCAGATATTGGGTCATTTTGACTGGCCAGACAGTACTACGTTGGAGCTTTCTCTCTGGTCACGGCTCATTTTCCTTTTGCCTACACATACACAGAATATTCTGGCCTATTCTTTACATATTTTCCTCTGTTCTCATACACCTGACAACTCCGAGATTTCCAAAGAGTTCTTCCTCGCTTAAGGGGTTAACTACTGCAATGTAATTGCTCATTGGCCACTTTCCTCTTGATAAGAGTAGAATAGTCTTTAGCTATGGTAAGCAGATCTACTAAGAGAAGGAAACACCAAAATCAAACCATTATTCTCTAGTCTTGGGTAGTGCCATAGCCTTTGTACCATGGTCTTCCACTGTCTTGGGTTAGAGTTCTCTTGCTTGAGGGTACACTTGGGCACACTATTCTATCTTATTTCTCTTCCTCTTGTTTTTTCAAAGTTTTTATATTTATATATGAAAGATTTATTTTAATGTCGGAGCTCTTAAAATATCTAATTTCAGTAGTTAATAACTTGTTATGTATTTCCTTATTTTCTTTCCTCACTGGGCATGCTCTCCGTTGGAGCCCTCGGGCTTATAGCATTCTGCTTTTCCAACTCGGGTTTTAGCTTAACTAATAATAATAATAATAATAATAATAATAATAATCCAATGCCCCAGACAGTTGGTGAAGATGGAGAATAACATTCACCCCCACACTTTCCTTATAGAAATTAATCAACTTTTTTGTTATTCACCAAACGCTCTTCTCCTACTTCGGAAGACGTTTACCAGGTTATGAGCCTCGTGATATTCAGTCTTGTCCCAGTTATATGGCTGTGTAACACATTTGTACGGCAGACGAAGGGACATTTTGTGCTACTAAAAGCCTACGTTGGTGCGTTCTTTATAACGAGTTTACGTGATGTTGTAGCCCTCCCTGTCTCGTTACGACAATTTATATGTAACAACAACAACAACAACAACAACAACAACAACTAAAACAACAACAACAACATCATCATCATATGCAGCTTTTTCTAGTCCACTGCTGGCCAGAGGCCTCAAACATATCCGTATTCATGTCTATAGTTTGACCAGTTTTCATCACCATGCTGGTCAGTAGGGATTAGTGACTGTCGGAGATTTGTGTCCGATCCCTTACAGCAGTCCAACCTAGTATGGGTGCCCCCGACCAGTACTATATTGGTGATCATGATGATATACAAACCATTTCACCACATAAAGGTCTCCCCAATCAAAAAGAATATATATATATATATATATATATATATATATATATATATATATATATATATATATATATATATATATATATATATATATATATATATATATATATATATATATATATATATATGATTTCGTAACTTTGCATAACGACATAGCGATCCCCTGCGCGTGCAAAACCTCACACATACAATAATCTTTATTTATGACAAGTATTGTGAGACCGTATAAAAGAGAGGCAAAAAAAAAAGAGGCACATTTAATTTCCACGCCCTGTGTGTGGCAACAGTGTTCTGTGAGCTTAGAACCTCGCTATTATGTCCTGACACAGTGGTTTTGGATTTTTCTATTTAATTTCGCCTGATATGAGGTGGAAATTGGCTCGTAATCGTAAAAAAAAGATAACGAATTTTCACTCTCCTTCCCTCCCTGGAAGGATGTAAACAAAGAAAATGGCAGCCTTTGGTGAATCAGAAGAAATGTTTGGCAAATATTGTGAGTGAAATGAATGTTGGGATGAGCAAACACGGCATGAGAGGTGAAGATTTATATTTTCTAAACTTATTTACACAAACAACTCAAAGAAAACAACTCACCTCGGTGTTTCTTTAAAAAATCAAAATCAGCTTTTATAGAGAACATTACAATCTAAAGGAAATGAATGTATAAATTCTCATTCCAGTGAGAGATTCAAGCATAGAGTGGATATGAATCTGCAAATACTATTTAGTAATAATATTAAATGTTAGTTTGTTTACTAGTTGCCGAAAATGACACACCCTTCCGGCCTCCACCGTCCAAAACATCACACGAAAAATAGATATTTTTCCTTCATTTCATAGGTTATCTATGCAAAGTTTATCGAAAACACATGCGGAATAGATAAGCTACAAGGTGAATGTGTTCACTTCAATAGATAATATTTTCAAATTTATCTACCATACTGCCAGCAATATACTCACAGAAACATCATGAACAGTGATAGAAAAAAGAAAAAAAACTCCCAAGCGAAATGTACATGTGACTTACCAAAGCAAAAATGTTATTATGTACGTGTTGCACGAAAATAAGCTGCAATATCACGAAACAAATAAAAAGCAAAATAAGAAATAACAAGTTCGCACCAACTACATTACACTATTTCTTTCTCAGAACCTGTAATTATCGGATTTTTTTTTTCTCTCTCTCTCTCTCTCTCTCTCTCTCTCTCTCTCTCTCTCTCTCTCTCTCTCTCTCTCTCTCTCTCTCTCTCTCTCTCTCTCTCCACCTTGTTTTATACTAGGTCAAAATCTACTTGCACCGTTTATATATACTCGAAGCACATAAGGTCTGTTGAGAGCAACAAGGAATATTTAATATATTCCTTATTTGGGAGTTCAGAGGTTGGGTCGACAACATGGCCACGCTGTTTACAGTTTGCTGTGCCACACTGTCTACAATGTGTTCCACTTTCTGGAGTATGTTGTGTTTTCTGCAATATCTTTTGCTTTTTTCCAATATGTCCCACTTTCTGCGATAAGTTGCAATTCCTTCCCTTTATTACACTATCTGCAATACGTTGCACTTTCTTCGGTTTGTTGCACTTTCTCCAGTATGTTGCACTTTCTTCAGTTTGTTTCACTTTCTGCAGTATGATGCACTTTCTTCAGTTTGTAGCACTTTCTCCAGCATGTTTCACTTTCTTCCGTTTATTGCACTTTCTCCAGTATGTTGCACTTTCAGCAGTATGTTGCACTTTCAGCAGTATGTTGCACTTTCTGCAGTATGCTATAATTTCTCAGATCAGTTGCACATGCTTCACTATGTTACACTTTCAGCAGGATGTTGCACATTTTTCGGTATGTTGAGCTTCCTCAGTATGTTGTGCCTTCTGCAGTATGTTACACTTTCTGAAGTATGTTGCACTTTTTCAGAATGTTATGCCTTGTGAAGTATGATATGCTTTCTGCGGTGAATTACACTTTTTGTAGTATGTTGTGCTTTGCGAAGTACGTTGTCTTTTCTGCAAAAAGTTGTATTTTCTGCAGTATGTTTTGCACTCTTTAGTATGTTGTTCAAACTTACTGTAACAGTATGTTGTTCTTTATGCAGTATGTTGCAAGTTCTGCAGTGTTACTCTTTCTGTAGCAGTATGTTGCTCTTCGTGCAGTATGTTGCAAGTTCTGCAGTATGTTGCATACTTTACGGTGTTCCAAGGTGTCAACCCGGCTGCTAATGCACATCGCATGGTGCAGTGTAGGCATTACCTGATGATATTTACAGCGTTCATTAGCCTTTAGCTACATCTGTTTTTCATTACTGAGCTTTATCTACGTTCCTTCTTCTTGTATTCCATTTTGCTGTCTAACTTTCACCCTCCACCCAAGATAAGACCAGGGAGCTTCAGGAAATGGCTGCTGTTGACTCAGTATATAGACGTAGCTCACAAGCTCGGTGAGGTTACAGACACTACTGTTATCTATAATGGTTTAAAGGCTGCTCCTGAATGGCAGGCAAGGGACAGTAACTTTTCCCTAACAAGCAGAACAATGCCCTAGAGACTGACAATATATACATATGATCAGCGCCCAAGCTCCTCTTCTCCCAAGCTGGGACCAGGGAGGGCTGGGTAATGGTCGGGTCGCGTATAATAGTTATATATTAAAGTCTTCAATTCCATTTAAAATATCTTCTATGAGAAATATAAGCATAAAGGTATAAAAATACATATGGGTAAAAAATATTTCACTCCCAATGAAAAAAAAACCATAACATTTAATCAAAAGTTTTGTGTTCGAAAACACAGAAATTGAAACCATGGAATTTCCTCTGGAAAGGTCACGGGGTCAAAGGCAGGATCTGTTGATTAATGACTACTGAAACCCTGGGTATTATCTTAGGAGGGTAATACCCAGTGGCATTTCTAGAGCAAAAAAAAAAAAAATATAAGATATTTGATTCACTGATCTAGATTTTATGAATTTTCGTTCTTACAAGTTTCATCATAGAGTTCTCTAGTTTGAGGGTACACTCCGGTACACTATTCTATATAATTTCTCTTTGTTTAAGTTTTCATAGTTTATATAGAAAATATTTATTTAAATGTTGTTACTGTTCTTAAAATATTGTATTTACCCTTGTTTCCTTTCCTCACTGTGCTATTTGCCTTGTTGGGG
>NC_090749.1:67291778-67294278 GCF_036898095.1 Palaemon carinicauda
TCAATAGTATTTCAAGTAAAAGGGTGACGATTGGAACTTCATTTATATATCAGCATTCAATGAAAACTTTCAAAGGCCTCAAAAATCTACTCTTGACCTTTTAAATAAAATGTCAGGAAAACCCTTATCATACTGAGTCTACCAATCTGATTTTTTTTTTCACTCAAGGTATCAGAGCCTTTGTAGTCAGCTGGGACAGACAGGGTAGACAATTTCAAAAGTTATGAATGAAAACCACACCTTAAAAGGGAAACAAACACATGATCACTATCTTACTGAAGGTTCAATACCTAACTTAACTCATGAACCATATCCTTACTCCTAACCTACCACCCTTAGTCTATATAATATCCTTAGCTCACCCTAACACTAAATCTCAACACTGTGTTTGCTTCCAAACCGACTTCACTTTTGGTAAGATAATACTAAATAAAATGATCGTAATTCGTATTATTATTATCATTGTAATCATTACCTTCAATATTATCATTATTATCGATATATAAGCTACAACCCTAGATGGAAAAGCAGAATGCTATAAGCTCAAGGGCTCTAACAGGGAAAAATAGCCCAGTGAGGAAAGGAAATAAAGAATTAAATAAACTACTATATAAGAAGTAATGAAATATTAAAATATAATATCTTAAGAACAGTAAAAAACACTAAAACAAATCTTTCATTTATAAACTATGAAATTAGAATTCTATTCACCCCAAGGTTTCTTCTGGAATGAAAAAAAATGCATCTACTGAACAGTGCTGTAAAGGAGGTAAATTTCAATGCCATTAGTATAACTTTTATATATATTTCAATAACTTCACATATTTCAAGATGCCTCTAAAGCTTCTGAAACAAAGCTTTATATTCTGTTCCAAGCTTCTCAAAAAAAAAACCCAACTCTCTTTTTTATCATAAAAAGCTAGTAAAAGCTCTATCCTCTCCCTTATCATCTGCAGCATAACTTTTACCTTACTCAAAGATATTCACTTTGAGCTTGTGAATGAAAGGAAGATATATTAATTTGTTCCCTCACTATATTAGAAATCATTTTTCCTTAGGCACGCCGTTACATTTATAAAACTCCCTCTTGCTAATAATTGCGTTAAAGGGGATATTTTTTGAATAATTACCTCCGTTAAGGAGTTTATCAAATATCCGCGTTTATTTATTGGTTTATGTTTATCTGTTAGCAGGATTACGTCAAAATTTTATGCCAGACTTTCACCAAAACTCAACAGCTTATAAGTAATATTTTAGAAGTGATAAGGATAAATATCGTGATTATTATTATTATTATTATTATTATTATTATTATTATTATTATTGTTATTATTGTTATTATTATTATTATTATTATTATTATTATTATTATTATTATTATTATTATTATTATTATTATTATTATTATTATTATTATTATTATTATTCATTCTCGTCAACACATGAAAAGGTAGACTTGAATAAAATGTTGACACACTTCATTGGCGAAATAAAACAATTCTCACTGCTCTTTATAGCTTGCTTTGTCATGCTTCTAACATCCAAAAATAAAACATTTGGAAATAAAATACACTTAGAAATATAGGGTCTCTGCAGAAATACATTTCCAAAACCTTTATTGGAAGAAAAACTCTTCTAACATCCTATAAAACCTTTGGAAGGAAATTAAAGGTAGACAAATAGTGTATCTGAAGGAAGCTGATTTCAAAACCTTTTAACTTTAAATCTAACATTTCACAACACCTTTGACGATATGAATAAAAGAAAAAATAGTGTCTCTGCAGGAAGCCAATTTCAATATATCTTATTTTGGTAAAAGAACTCTTCTAACATTCCACAAAAGGTTTGGAAAAAGAAATAAAAGAAAAATAGTTTCTCTGCAAGAAGAAACTCTCGAAACATACCAAAAAACCTTTGGTAAAATAAATAAAAGAAACATAGGGTCGCAGATGGAAGAAGAAACTTTTCTAATATTCCACGTAACCTTTAAATTAAATAAATACAAGAAACAAGAAAAATCTCTAGTAACATTTTACAAACCCTTGGTAAAATAAAAGAAAAATAGGGTCTCTTCAAGAAAACAATTTCGATACGATTTTCATATGAAAAACTCTGAAAACTGGACATTTCATAACAGCGTGTCAAAGTTCCAGCATTCCAGGAGGCATGAAAGATAAATCAATGGCCACAAATCCGATCTTTACCTTTTCCTCAAGAGTCACCAGGTGTTCTTTTTATCCTCAAGAGAAGGCCAATTTCAAAAATCTCTCTTTCACTCCTCATTCCAGCATCTGGACATTTTTGTGACTGCCTTTCACGCTTCCAGCGCAGCCTGGAAGGATTGATAGGTGTTGAGACAAACGATAGAAGGCGAGGCTGACACGCAGCTCTTCTACGTCTTCCAGCATAAAAGAGGTTTGCCTTTTTCATCATTTATGTTAAAATCTTTTCAGATTATCCTTGGTTTAATCTCTTGTTTTATTTACATAGTCTCATGTAT
>NC_090749.1:67296778-67304278 GCF_036898095.1 Palaemon carinicauda
AAGGGGGCCATTTGGAATGCTCCTGTGTTTAGTTTGAGACAAAGAAGAGGGTTGGAATGTATATGAAAACTCATTTCTGCTTTAAGGGATTTTCGCTTTTCCAAAATGACACCAAAGGTGATTGAAGGACTTGATGTTCTTATGAACCTGGTTATGTGCATAATATGTGTGTGCATACATACGCAGGTATTCATGAATACGCCTGTATACATATGCCTGTCTTTATATCCGAGTATGGATACTTTAAGAGTTTGAATATAGCCGTGATCAGCAAAGCTGAATTTGCCAAGGCATCCCATACAAGGCTGTTATGCTACGAGTGATCTGATTAAACTCTTCCATAATCACCAATTCGTAGTGGCTAGAGTGATTTGACATGTCTAAGGCCTTTGTCCGGCAGCAGATTAACAACGGATGCTTTTGTTGTTGTTGTTGATGATGATGTTTTTGTTGTCGGTATGTGTGTGTATGTATGTATGCATGTATGTATGTATGTGTGTATATATATATGTATATATATATATATATATATATATATATATATATATATATATATATATATATATATATATATATATATGTATGTATGTATGTATATGTATATATATATATATAAATATATATATATATATATATATATATATATATATATATATATATATATATATACATATATATATATATATACACACACACACACATATATATATATATATATATATATATATATATATATATATATATACCTATACATATATAAATATATGTATGTATATATATGTGTGAGTGTATATATTTATATATATATATATATATATATATATATATATATATATATATATGTGTGTGTATATATATATATATATATATATATATATATATATATATATATATATATATATATATATATATATATATATATATATATATATATATATATATATATATATATATATATATAGAACTGAACGAAGGGATTGGGTAAACATAAAAAAGAGCCTTCATCTCGACCCCGGTATATTGATACAAGAAATTCCATCAGTAATAATCGAACTAAAGCAAATTCAAAAGTGCAGAGATACAGTAAAAAATAAACAAACCTATTGTGGCTCTGACTGGCCAGCTGAGAGAGAGAGAGAGAGAGAGAGAGAGAGAGAGAGAGAGAGAGAGAGAGAGAGAGAGAGAGAGAGAGAGAGAGACAATATCCTGTATGAGTTTGGAAAAACAAATAACAGAGGTTTTGATTTGGCCAAAAGATATTTATTCAATTTTATTTACTGTGACTTTTCTACTCTTCCTACTTTCAACTCTCTTTTGTTTTTAAGTAAGCAGAGTTGAATTAGTGGAGTTTAGTGCTATAACGTGCATCATATCTTTGTTTTTGGACTAGTTTTAAAAGTTTAAAGGCTTCCCATGAATGGCAGAGGCAAGGGACAGTGACATTGCCCTATCAAGCAGACATTACCTTAGAGAATGCCCATATTATTATTATTATTATTATTATTATTATTATTACTATCCAAGCTACTACCCTAGTTGGAAAAGCAAGATGCTATAAGCCCAGGGGCTCCAACAGGGAAAAATAGCTCAGTGAGGAAAGGAAATAAGGAAATAAATAAATGAAGAGAACAAATTAACAATAAATCATTCTAAAATAAGAAACAACGTCAAAACAGACATTTCATATAATAAACTATCAACAACATCAAAAACAAATATGTCATAAATAAACTATAAAAAGACTATGTCTGCCTGGTCAACAAAAAAGCATTTGCTCCAACTTTGAACTTTTGAAGTTCTACTGATTCAACCACCCGATTAGGAAGATCATTCCACAACTTGGTCACAGCTGGAATAAAACTTCTAGAGTACTGCGTAGTATTGAGCCTAGTGATGGAGAAGGCCTGGCTATTAGAATTAACTGCCTGCCTAGTATTACAAACAGGATAGAATTGTCCAGGGAGATCTGAATGTAAAGGATGGTCAGAGTTGTGAAAAATCTTATGCAACATACATAATGAACTAATTGAACGACGGTGCCAGAGATTAATATCTAGATCAGGAATAAGAAATTTAATAGACCATAAGTTTCTGTCCAACAAATTAAGATGAGAATCAGCAGCTGAAGACCAGACAGGAGAACAATACTCAAAACAAGGTAGAATGAAAGAATTAAAACACTTCTTCAGAATAGATTGATCACCGAAAATCTTGAAAGACTTTCTCAATAAGTCTATTTTTTTGTGAAATTGAAGAAGACACAGACCTTATATGTTTCTCAAAAGTAAATTTACTGTCGAGAATCACACCTAAAATTTTGAAAGAGTCATACATATTTAAAGAAACATTATCAATACTAAGATCCGGATGTTGAGGAACCACCGTCCTTGACCTACTTACAATCATACTTTGAGTTTTGTTAGGATTCAACTTCATACCCCCATAATTTGCACCATGCACTAATTCTAGCTAAATCTCTATTAAGGGATTCACCAACCCTAGATCTACATTCAGGGGATGGAATTGATGCAAAGAGAGTAGCATCATCTGCATATGCAACAAGCTTGTTTTCTAGGCCAAACCACATGTCATGTGTATATAGTATGAAAAGTAATGGGCCAAGAACACTACCCTGTGGAACACCGGATATCACATTCCTATAATCACTATGGTGCCCATCAACAACAACTCTTTGAGATCTATTACTTAAAAAATCAGTAATAATGCTAAGAAACGACCCACCCACTCCCAACTGTTTCAGTTTGAAAACAAGGGCCTCATGATTAACATAAATACATATGATCAGCGCCCAAGACCCCTCTTCACCCAAGCTAGGACCAAGCAGGGCCCGGCAATAGCTGCTTATGAGTCAGCAGATAAATCTATAGGCTCCCCTAAAACCATCATCTTTACCTCACAAGGATGGTGAGGTCGTAGCGACCAAAGAAACTAATGAGTTTGAGCGGGACTCGAATCACAATCTAGCGTTCACTAGTCACGGACGTTAATACATAAGCCACCGCAGCCCTAAGATATATAGCAATAGTCAAGTTCTCTTGAATGTTCTAGATATTTATTCATATTTCCCGTACTTAAAACAAAGAATATGTAAACTATCGTTATGTTGATTGAAGTGAAAGGATTATGTATGCCCTTAATATTTCATTTTTTATATTTTCTTTTCTAACGTGTAGTTAAGGCAATATCTGCGTCCGCCTAACTTTAACTTTCTATTTTGAACATATTGCAATTCATCATTACAAAGTCTTCATAGTCAATGTAATAAGAATATTATTTCAACTCGGAAATGAAAAAAAAATATTGCTAAAAGAAAATGTTGTCAACTAGAAAAGGTTGAGCTGTGGTTTGAGTGACAATATATATATATATATATATATATATATATATATATATATATATATATATATATATATATATATACATACATATATATATATATATACATACATATATATATATATATATATATATATATATATATATATATATATATATATATATATACATATATATATGTATATATATATATATATATATATATATATATATATATATATCATATATCATATCATATATATATATATATATATATATATATATATATATATATATATATATATCTATATCTATATCTATCTATATATATATATATATATATATATATATATATATATATATATATATATATATATATATATGTATGTATGTATCAATGTATGTGTGAGTGTGTGTGTGATGTGATGAAAACTGGCCAAACTCACAACTCGAATTGACAAGTCAAATACGTTTGTTTTGCAGTAGAATAGAAAAAGCTGCAGTTGTTGTTTGTTCTTATACATAATGGGAGAGGGTGACGCTAGAAAAACTACAGCCTTCTGGTTTCCCAACATATCTTATTATATATTAAATGACGATAATTATCTGTGAACTTTACCATTTTAATTTGTAAGTCTATTTCAGTGGATATATTTTCCTCTTATAATATCAAGGACCATATTTCAGATTTTGGGGTTTGTGTTATGGGAGGCTTGTAGGAGATCATTATGTTTATCATATCTAGCACTCTTGGTAGCCAGATATAATCTGATCAAAAAGATATTTCGTAAAATAATAATAGAAAAAAGCAAATCTTAGAATCTTAAAAAACTACCTGGAAAGATTTCCTTTTTTGTCAGTATTCACAGAAACTTCATGATCAAACTATTAAGATGAATAATGAGTCATTTGTGCCGTAAGCAAATGAGGTGTAGGCTAATCAAAACTCCATTCCCATTACCGATGACTTTTTCGAAGATCCCCAAACGGAAAACTCCCTTGGTTAACATCCAGCATAACACCTTTATTATTGACATCTTTAGATCATATTACCTATTCCCAGATGAGTAAGCTGTTGCTGTTTTGAAAGTGATATAGGGCCAGGGTAGGGGAGACTCTTTAGCAATGGTAAGCAGCTCTACTAGGAGAAGGACACTCCAAAATCAAACCAATGTTCTTTAGTCTTGGGTAGTGCCATAGCCTCTGTACTATGGTCTTCCACTGTCTTGGGTTAGAGTTCTCTTGACTAAGGGAACATTCAGGCGTTCTATTTTTTCTATTTTCTCTCTCTTATTTTGCTAAAAATTTTAAAGTTTATATCTATATTTTAATGTTACTGTTCTTGAAATATTGGATTCTTCCTTGTTTCCTTTCCTCACTGGGCTATTTTCCCTGTTGGAGCCCCTGGGCTTATAGCATCTGGCTTTTCCAACTAGGGTTGTAGCGTAGAAAATAATAATAATAATAATAATAATAGTGATCGTAACCATAAGTACTGTACCCCTTAATAATGACTCTCTACTTTTTAATATCTAGCCTGTGACCAATCATATCTACTTAGCATAATTAACCCTGAGATGCAAATCCCTTGATCCTATGCATGTAAAATAATTTAATATAAACTATATAATCCTCTTATAGGTTTGCATATTCATAAAAACTTCCTCAGCTCACAATGTCATAAACCGCACAAATATATATATATATAAAAAAGTACTTTTATGATAATATATAGTCATAAGCACGCAAAGAATACCTTCCACATAGAAAAAAAAAAGTTGAACAGATTTATGAATAGGATTAACTAAAATATGAATTGCACAAAAAAATATGTAGAAAAAGGTAACCTACAGACACGAAATAGCAAAATATAGGGTAATTTGATTGAAATACACATGCCATAAGATAATTAAAAAACATAAAACAAATAATAATACTTTTCAAGTAAAAGGAAACTAACTAGTGTTAGAGGGCCGAAAACGGAAGATGAACACAGTTGAAACTTATCATTAAAAAAAAACTAGTTTTATGTGAAATAAAAAATTAAATGCACACAAAAAAAAAGTTAGAAAATGGGGGCAACCTACAGACATGAAATAAGACAATATACGGTAATTTGACAGAAATACACATGCTATAATATAATAAAAAAGCATAAATTCCATGTATGTGCTTGTAAAGAAAAATAATAAAACCTGTTAAGTGAAAGGACACTATCTCATCTCAGAGGGCAAACTCCTCAAGAAGCACGAAATCTCCTGTTAACATTACGACGATTTCAACCCCCCCCCCCACAACCCCACCAGGCGTAAAACGTAAACAAAAAGATTTTGTGACAATAACTACCGGAGGTGAGATGTGCCAGGCAAGATGTACAGCAGTCCCAAAGCCAGAGGGGAGGGAGCCATTTGCATGGTAATCTGTGGTAGCGTTTCATTCAGAGCGGATGCAATCCGACAGATAAATCGCTTCGCCTCAGTACAGTGTACAGTATGTGTGTTTTACCTTGGTTTTGCGTTATGCATTACGTGGTGGCCAATGTGGTAGCATCCCTGACTGGTGAACGCCAGACTGGGGTGGTAGTCCCGCTCAAACTAGTTAGTTCCTTTGGTTGTTGTAACCTCACCAGCCTTGTGAGATACGGGTGGGGGTTGGAGGAGCCTATAAGTTCATCTGCTAAGATATCAGCAGTCATTGCCTGGCCCTCCTTGGTCCTAGCTTGGTAATCTGTGTTGCCAGGTGTATGAGGATGGAGGGGAATGTGTACAGAATATGCCAGAGTATTTGATGTGTGTGGGTAAAGGGAAAGTGAACTGTAACTAGATCCAATGTAGTACTGTCTGGCCAGCCAAAAGACCCCATAGCTCTCTAGCGGTAATATCTCAACGGGATGCTGGTGCCCTGGCCAGCCTACTACCTACAATTGAAATAGTTTTTTTTTTTTTTTTTTTTTTGTAGACGTATATTGGCATTCGTAATGTTTTTAATTAAGCAAACAGACAAGAGAAAATGTCAGGCCACTTGATATGCACAAAAATGAACTAGTCCGGTCATGTAATTTCCTCCACATATATTTGGGGGTGATATGGATCTGGCATATATATGAATGCTGTTTTGGCGAGGTCTTCTTGTGATGTAAAAGGACTGGGAATGGTAGCATACAGCTGTCTGATACATCCACGTTCATCTTTCGCCACAAAATGTATTGTGATGTTCTACAAGGAAAAGAGAAAGAGAGAGAGAGAGAGAGAGAGAGAGAGAGAGAGAGAGAGAGAGAGAGAGAGAGAGAGAGAGAGAGAGAGAGAGAGAAGAAACAGTTCCCAATATTTTTGTATGGTCCCTTATATACCTATTTCAAAACCACCTCTCCAAGCCTTATACTTATTATCTGGGGCTATACCCATTTCCCACATTTCCTCCTTTACGCCTAACCACCACCCATTTCCACGCCCAACCCCCCTGCACGCCCACAGTCAGCCCACACCCACAGGCACCCTACGGCCAAATGCACTATTAAAAAGGGTCTTTTTACCCCTAATATTCAAAGCAGAGTCATGGACAAACGATTGGCTTTTTGCTTGTGGATGAAATAGGAACAATGAGGAAAAGAATAAGGAGTGGGAAAAAAAGAAGGGAAAAAAGAAGGAGGAAAGAGTAATCATAAAGAGAAATAAAAATAGAAGAAAGGGGAATACGAAAGGGTTGAAAACGATGGAGAGTAGGGAAATGAACCAAGAAGATGACAGAAATAGATAAGAAGTAAATGGAAAAGTTACAAAAAAAGGAAGAGGAACAAGAAGAAAAATATGTAAGAGCAGAGGAAATAAAAGAATCAGAATCAAGAAACAGAGAAAAGAATAAAATAAAAATACTATAGAAAAGAGGAACATGGAAATAATATGAAATAAGAGACGAAATATATGAATCAAGAAGCACAAGGAGATTGAGAAAACAGATAACTAAATTTGGGAGAAAGATAAATGAAATAACAGCAGGTGAAAGAAAGACAAAATGGAAATAGCCAGAAAAACAGCTAAAAGAATGAAAAGAGAAGAGATAGAGAAACAGATAAAAGAATAAAAAGAGGAAAAGAATGAGGGAATAAAAAGTAGATTGGAAATGACGAAGAGCAAACAAGAAAATAATTAAATCAACAAGTAATTT
>NC_090749.1:67316778-67321778 GCF_036898095.1 Palaemon carinicauda
ACTGTTATATAGATGTTATCATGTATGTTCAACTTATCTGGGGTTTCACGAGGAAGAAAACTTTCTAAAATCATTTTTTATTACCAATGGGTTCCCTCTGAACCTCTATCATAATCAAGTCAAGAAGTTTTTAGATAAAATTTACAGTCAAAATTTAACATTCAAACAGTCAGTAAGAAAAAGTTGTATGTCTCCTTTCCGTACTTTAGTTATGTTTCGGAGAGACTAAGAACAGAGGTTATGAGTGTTGTGGGGAAATGTTATCCCCACAAAGATTTAAAATTAATTTTTACTAACAAGTTCTCAGTTGGCTCACTGTTTTAAATATAAGGAGAGTCTACCTACTCCCTTGTGTTTCCGGTGTCATATACACTTTTCAATGTGCACTCTGTAATGAGTGCTACACTGGAAGCACATCTAGACAGCTTCAGTGTAGGATTTCGGAGCACATGGGGAGATCGGTAAGAACCAAAATACCGTTAAGTAAAAAACCAATTTCCTCTATTTATGACCATGCATTTAAATCTGGTCATGCCATTTCTATTGAAAATTTCAAAATTACGGACAGACATAGTAACGTCAGCCAGCTGAGAATCTTGGAGTCCTTATATATTTTTAAGACAAAACCCAGCTTGAATGAGGGCTTACCTGTTCAGTTGCCGGTGACCCATTGATCCGTTTGGTCTGTGGGTTGCTGGTCTGGATGGGTGGTCATCATCTCCTGCGGGTGACTAGTTATATTAGTTATTAAGTCTTTTATATAGTTGTGTGTAATAAGTCTTTTTTTTTAAGTTTTTTTTTTTTTTTAAGGTTTTATGTTCCTTGATTGGTTGATTTAGAACTAGTTGATCAATTCATGAAAGTGTATCTTCCTAACTATGTACTTAGGATGATTTTATTAATTTTATTAATTTTACATATGATAATTGCAGATAGGCTGAAGATGACATAAGTTATGTCGAAAGCTCCCGAATAAAGATGATGATAGCAGCATTGACTATTTTATTCCTACTTAAATTGCGATTCCCAAGAGGAACCCATCTATCAACTATATATATATATATATATATATATATATATATATATATATATATATATATATATATATATATATATATATATATATATATATATTTATATATATATATATATATATATATATATATATATATATATATATATATATATATATATATATATATATATATATATATATATGTATATAAAACCTTTATGAGTGAGGATACTTAACATATTGAAAGGGTTTGAGCATAGCCACGATCACCAAAGCTGTACTAGTCAGGACCAGCCATACTAAGTTGGTCTGCTGAGAGCGAAGAGACTAAATTGTCCCATTAACACCAATCTGCAGTTGGCCAGCGTGGTGATGAAAACTGACCAAACCCCCAGATATGGATAAGGATATTTCTGAGACCTTTGCCATGCAGTTGACTAAAATAGGTTACATTTATTATTGTGTGTGTGTTTTTATGTGAGTGGTTTGTATTCAACATAAAGACGTTCTTCTTAACAGGCCATGGCTGTAAAAAACCACACAATGTCTAACAGCCGAATTATGTGAAATCTTCATCACACTAACCACCTGAAACATCACAAAATTATCATAAGTGCACGTGTCATATACCTTACTTCCTTATGCCACTGTTCCATCTTCTGGATATCACCAATCTTCCTTTACAATACATATACACGCCATCTATCAACCGTTCTCTAGGCCCAATATTTTCAATTCCTTCTCCAAGACCAAACCATCTCAAAATCTCGCAAAATCAACTAACTTTACTTTTTTTCATCCTGTAAGTTAGAAGGCTGTTGAGAGATTCAGGGGAAAACAGATACAGGAATAGAATTCCATGGCTAAACAGTAGCAGTACTGAATCAGTCACTGAACCACTTTAATTTGGAAAAAAAAGGCATGGCAGGGGTCAGAAGGATTCCATTGTCGTATTTTTCATTAGGTACATTAGAATAGAAGTAGAAAATCATTGGAAAATTTTACTTCAAATTCCCTGAAATTCAGATGCTAAGACCCTATTCATAATTACTAATTAACCAATGCTTTTCTGCTTCAATCATGAGATGCTTCAGAGGGTTAAAAGGAAACTATCCAGTAAACAGGGATCAAGAAATATAAAGGATATGCTAATACAACTGTATACTAACACAGAAAAAATAAAAAGTTTGATTTTTCGATTCCACTTGATAACAAAAAAATCCCCACAAAATTTAGAAGGTACACCTTTGAGGAACCCTCCCTCAGAAATGCGTATTCCTGAGAAGCAATATCAAAGATCTACTTATCCCTGGATAGGTACTTCCAGGTCTGCTCACCTACTGAAGGAAATCTCTCAGGTCTGATTATACCTAGATGATCAATATGCAAGATCTGCTTACCCTTTGAGAAACAATCTTTTGGATCTGCTTACTCCTTAAGAAGCTATCATTCATATCTCTTAACGCACCGAGAAACAATATTTCAGATCTGGTTATTTCCTAAGACGCAATCTCTCAGATCTGCTTGACCACTGATAAGCAATGTCTCAGGTCTGTGGCCCCTGGGAATCAATCTTTCAGATCTGCTTAGACTTTAAACGCAGTCTTTCAGATATGCTCACCACTTCAGAAGCAATATTTAGGATTTTGGCACCAATTCATTTGGTATCTGTGATTTGCCTAAATCCTCGATAAGCAATCTACTATAACTTTTTACCAAGGCATACGAAGGTGAAAATATATGTCAGCTAACGTTTACAGAAACTAACTTTCAAATCTGCTCGCCCTTATAGAAGCTACCTTCCACACCCACCAAGCACCGTGAAAAACTACCCTAAAGATACTACCAATAGAGTTATAGTCTATTTTTTATAGCGGTGCATATTTGCACCCACTCACAGGGGTGCCCTTTTAGCTCGGAAAGGTTCCTGATACCTGATTGGTCGGAAGTATTTTTGTCCGAACACCTTCATTGTTCTCGAATAATTACCAAGTAATGTGAATCGAAACTTATTTATTAACCTATATTTCTCCATCAGATATATGTTTTGTCAATAAACAATGTGAAAGAATAAATATATTATAAAGAATCGTCTTGGTAAGTCTAAATTTAATGGACTTTCAAGATAAGCATATTAGGAAGGCGACAGAGAGAAGTAAATACAAGAGCTGAAACTCATACAAATCAAAGAATATCCTCAAAATAAATCAAATACAAGTGATAAAATTAATAAGTGAATAGTTCTCCCAAAACCGTAATAAACGAAATCATGAATGAAAATTAATGGAAACGAAATAAAACAGAATACTAGAATTAAATGGAAATGGAAAAAAATGTGAAGAAAAGTTTTAAAGTAAAAAGGGGGAATAAGCAGAGAAATATTAATGAAAAGTGGTATAATAACGGAGTGGAATTATGAGAAAAAGATTGGAGAAGGAAATATTAGTGGTTTTTTAAGCGTTTCATTTCGTTTAGGGAATTATAATAGTATGAGAATTAAAGCAAATGATGCTTCATATATTCTTGATGATACGAGACTGGAATTAATGTTTATACATATATTCATTATATATATATATATATATATATATATATATATATATATATATATATATATATATGTGTGTGTGTGTGTGTGTGTGTATATATATATATATATATATATATATATATATATATATATATATATATATATATATATATATATATATACATATATGTATATATATGTGTGTGTACATATATGTGTGTGTATATATATACATATATATATATATATATATATATATATATATATATATATATATATATATATATATATATATATATATATTGAATATTTATATAATATATACCTATTTGTATATATATACATATATATATATATATATATATATATATATATATATATAGAAATGTATATATATATATTTATATATATATATATATATATATATATATATATATATATCCCGCGAATGATATTTAATACCGAATTCTATCTTCGGAATATATATCCACTTGGAATTTATTTTATGGTAACAGCTTCTGGCCAGGTGGAAATTAGAACCCCCACCTGTTCGGCTGGAAACGATGGCTGCAGTGACACTACCGACTTAGCTATCAAGGGAGATAAAAGTTTATGACAAGTCCCCGTACATATTCCTGTCGAATTCAGGAATCTGTTCATAGACTTGAAATAAACCCATCTCCACCATGATAGCTGAATCGTGAGTTTGCAACACGTGGTTATTTTAAATGAACATATATCACAAGCACACGTGATTTTAATCAATATAAATATCACGCACGAATGGCATTTAATACCGAATTCTATCTTGGGAATATATATCCACTTGGAATTTATTTTATGGTAACAGCTTCTGGCCGGGTGGAGATTCGATCCCCCACCTGTTCGGCTGGAAACCATGCCTCCAGTGGCTCTACCGACTGAGCTATCAAGAGAGATAAAAGTTTATGACAAGTCCCCGTACATATTCCTGTCGAATTCAGGAATCTGTTCATAGACTTGAAATAAACCCATCTCCACCATGATAGCTGAATCGTGAGTTTGACACACGTGGTTATTTTAAATGAACATATATCACAAGCACACGTGATTTTAATCAATGTAAATATCACCCACGAATGGCATTTAATACCGAATTATATCTTGGAAATATATATCCACTTGTAATTTATTTTATGGTAACAGCTTCTGGCCGGGTGGAGATTCGATCCCCCACCTGTTCGGCTGGAAACCATGCCTCCAGTGGCTCTACCGACTGAGCTATCAAGAGAGATAAAAGTTTATGACAAGTCCCCGTACATATTCCTGTCAAATTCAGGAATCTGTTCATAGACTTGAAATAAACCCATCTCCACTATGATAGCTGAATTGTGAGTTTGCAACACGTGGTTATTTTAAATGAACATATATCACAAGCACACGTGATTTTAATCAGTGTAAATATCACCCACGAAT
>NC_090749.1:67326778-67331778 GCF_036898095.1 Palaemon carinicauda
ATACATTGTTCTCACCACGAGATTCATCTACCTTACTCACCCATTCACTTTGCATTGCTTATTATTGTTGTTTTGAAGTGCTTTTTCATTGTTTTGTTTAACGTAAGATTAAAGTTTTGTTTATAACATAGTTTATTGTTCCTGTCCTCCAATTATCCTGCTATTGGTGCTTCTGTTGTCTGCAACCAGCTTTAAGAAGATACATTTGATCATAATCAACAATCTTATACACTCGTAATAAGAAACAAGTGAATTTGGAAGTCTACCCATATGACTTCTATTTTGTTGTGTGACGAGAACTACCGCCCATTGTAAAGGGGTAATTGTTTGCACAGTGGTTCGTCACATAATAGTTGGGGGCCTGTCCAGGATCTGATGTGCGATCTGTTGTGCGATATGATTCATCAAATTTATATCAAGTGATTGAATCGTGAAAGAACAGTTCCAGTGATTATGAACAGTATCGAGTGTTGTGTTGTGGCGTACCAAGGATAAAGGACGACAGTAATAATTCCAAGGTAAGGTAGATGTCTCGTCTCCCTCTCATTAGACATTTATGTATAATATATGTCTGGGTAGTCATTTGGTTGTAAGAGGAATAAGTCACGCTTTATATAGTTAAGACTTAGGTATGCTGATTGTCCAGCTTCTAAACCACCCTTATTAATTGAAGATGCCCCTAGTAGGTAGCTTTTAAAGTTTCGCCTACTCAAATCTCGTATCCCAGAGATTTCTCATAAAAAAAAATCTGAAGCCCTAAGATTTTGCCATTTCTTAAAATCGCCATTCAAAAGTGATATTTAGGAAATAAAGTCAAATTTCATTATATGTGATTTACTAAATTAAGTTTCATTATAAGTGAAATTTCCTCCATCTCTATTTCATTATGAAGTGATTTATTTTGTTATATAAATTTCTTAAGTGAAATTAGCCAATTTCCAATTTCGGAGATTTTCGTAATTCCAATCGTTATCTCTAGTCAGGAAATTAACTTATATATTGTTTGGTGTTAAAAGTACTATTTTGGTGTACAAATAACATTTACGTGTCGGTAAATGAATATTTAAATACTTGTGTTGAATTACTCCTGTTATATCTATTAAGCAGCATACTACGTACTTTGTCCAGTTTGCGCATTATTCTGATAATCAATTACTTTAAACTAGGTGTTCACTATTAACTAGATACTTTATCATAACGAGAATAATATAGTATTTATATAAATTAAAATGTAACATTGAAAAGTTATCGTATTAAGCTGGTATAAATTAAAAGGAAATGTAAACTAGAACGTGCTAATTAGGTATGTTTAAAAGTAAAAAATACCTTTGCGTTTTAAAGCCTTGTTTACCGATTCGGTAAAATTGTTGTAAAAGTTTGTGATGTTAAGCGTGTCGTTTGAGTAATTATGAAGTAGCTAGCCGCGTGTTCAAGATCTCGAGCATAAAAAAAAAAACATTGTTCAGTTGTTAACTGTGAATAAAAGTTTTATAGTGTTATCGTAAGTTTCGCGAGACTCTATTTTGTATTTAAGCTATTTTTGTGTAAGGGTGATCTAATCATATAATTTTGTAATTTTGTGATCTCTCGATCTTGTAATTTTGTGATCGCTGTTTTGTATTTCTGTGATCGAATGATTGTTATTTTGCGATCGTATGATCTTATACTTATTCTTGTAAAGTTTGTATATTTATTTTAGTTTGTACTTATCTTGCGCCACGGGCGACATTCAAAATGCCTTTCAACTTGCAACAATTTATTGTATCACCACGGGATCATGTGGAATCTCTCACAGTTGCCACAAAAACTGACTTAAAGAATCTAGCTCGCCATTATGATGTACAGATTCCCGCAACTGCCGTAAAATGTGTAATTCTCAGTCATATTTTGAACTTCCTTGTAGATGAAGATATTGTTCCAGAAGAAGAATTGGCTGACGTTCGAGCTCTAACAGTTACCAATCCAAATAGTGACTTGGATAAACTAAATCTACAGCTGGAGTTGGAAAAGATGAAGATGCAAGCCGCAACTGCAGCGGCAACTGCCGCAACTGCCGCCGCTGAGTTAGAAGAAAGGAAAGCCGCTGCTGCTGAACGAGCCGCTACTGCCGCCGCTGAGGTAGAAGAGAGGAAAGCTGCTGCTGCTGAAAGAGCCGCAACTGCCGCCGCTGAGTTAGAAGAGAGGAAAGCCGCTGCTGCTGAGCGCAAGGCTGCTGCCGCTGCTTCCCTAGAACGTATCAAGGTGGAAACTGCTTTGGAGCAACAAGAAAAAGCAAGTGAACAGAAAAACAACGCTCTCCGTGTTAGGCTGCAGATTGAGAGAGAAGCGGCCACAGTAACAGAACGGGATCTGGCATTTATAAGACTGAAAGAAAAGGAAGAAGGTAAGCTAATTCCCGAACCCTTTGATGTGGGCAAGGTGCAGAAATTGCTGCCCACATTTGAAGAACGGGAACCTGATAACTACTTTTCTGTGTTCGAAGACACAGCCAAGAATCTCAATTGGCCTCGGGACAAATGGTATTTGATCATCCGGAACTCATTTAAAGGTAAAGCATTATCTGTATGTGCCACTATGTTAGAGGAACATGATTATTTCATAATTAAACAGGCAATCCTTGATGCTTATTCTATTACTGCGGAAGGTTATAGGCAAATATTTCGTAATAGTCAGAAGCAAGTTCAGCAGACCTTTTTAGAATTTATGAATGGAAAGATTAAACTGTTTCAGAAGTGGGTAGACAAAGTAGATGTCAAAACTTTCGAGCAGTTGAAAGATTTAATAGTAATGGAGGAGTTCTTAAGGAAAATACCAGGTAGCATTAATGTGTATCTAAGAGAGCAGAATGAATCTGACCCTAAGAAAGCCGCTTTAAAGGCAGATGACTATGCTCTTATTCATAAAGTAGGTAAAACCCCATATAGAGAAACTAGACCTAAGGAAACTTGTACATACTGCAAACAAGAAGGACATCATATTTCAGAATGTCCTGATCCACATTGTGCAGCTTCATACTTAAAGAGAAAACTTAATCCCCCTCAATTCTCTCCTAAGCAAATGAATCTGCCCAAACAGGAACCAAAACCTAAGGTGGAGAAGAAAAAGACCTTCCATTGTGCATCACACGAGTCCCAAGCGTTTGCACCCTTCACTTGCTCAGGCAAAATAAATGGTAAACCTGTAACCATACTCAGAGACACTGGATCCTCTCAAACGATCGTCTCTCCTAAAGTAATACGACCTAAAGGTGAAACTCACAGGTATGTTGCAGTTAATGACTTAACCAGTAAGTCTATGTTGCCTCTCATTAATGTAAACCTTCATTGTCCTTATTTCTCTGGAACTACTGAAGTAGCTGTAAATCCAGAACTGTTACCATGCAAGAATGTAGATGTAATCCTGGGCAATGACATAGCTAACTCTGTTGTCTTAACAAACTTAATAGCAGTATCTCCAGGTGATGTTGTACAGGAGGAATGCTTAGCAGTGACACGAAGTAGGAAAAAGGACACCCCTACTGAATCATCATCAAACCCGTTGCCAGTCTCTGAACCTATGGATTTCAACGAGTTGATGAGTACATATAAGATCCAACCTGATTCCTTTAGCTATCAACAAAGGAAAGATGTCACTCTACAGCAGTGTTTCAACCAAGTGAAACCAAAGGATACCAACAAGTGTTCTTATTTTTATATTAATAATGATGTACTAATGAGAAAATTCAGGTCCAGCAAGAACAGTCATCTAGAAACCTGGAAGGATCTATTCCAGGTAGTTGTTCCTAAGGATATAAGACCTCTGATCCTAGAATTGTCTCACTCTGCTGACTCTCATCTTGGTATCACTAAAACCTATGAACGCATCAGTCAAGACTTTTATTGGCCAAACATGAAGAATGACATTAAAGAGTACGTAAAAACATGTACAACATGTCAAAAAGTAAGTAGTCCTAATGTAAAAGTACCAGTTGCACCCTTAAAACCTATACTTGTGCCTAAAGAACCTTTCAGTAAGATCATAGTAGATTGTGTAGGCCCTTTGCCTAAGACAAAAAGGGGACATGAATACTTGCTTACGGCCTTATGCCCAACTACCCGTTATCCATTTGCAGTACCTTTAAGAAACATTTCAGCCAAGAACATCCTAAAGTCACTAGTGTCCATATTTACTGTTGTAGGATTTCCAACTGAACTACAATGTGATCAAGGAACCAATTTCATGAGTCATGCTTTTAAAATAGCTATGAAAGATTACCATATAACCCAAGTCTCATCCTCAGCTTACCATCCACAGACCAATGGAGCATTAGAACGCACTCACCAGACCATTAAAAATCTTCTCCGGAAATACATCCATAGTTCAGGTAACGAGTGGGATTGCGATTTGGAACTGATCATGTACATCATACGAGGAGTTCGAAATCAGTCTACTGGTATGTCACCTTTTGAACTACTCTTCGGTCGACGGCCACGAACTATCCTCAGTTCAGTCAAAGAACGCATCCTGAAGTTGGGAGATAATGAGGTACCTCTTTCCCAATATATTTCGGAACTCAACAAGAAACTTTCAGATCTTCACTCCATTGCCAAAACTAACTTGATAACAGCTCAAGAGAAGATGAAGATTAACTATGATAAAAAGGCTAAAACCAGGAGTTTCAAAGTAGGAGATGCAGTGCTGCTATACCATCCGATTGCAGGCTCTCCCCTACAAGAGAAATACCAGGGACCTTAAACCATCACTCAACGTATCTCGCCAACCAACTATATAATCGCCACTCCAGATAAGCGTAAGTCTACTCAATTAGTCCACATAAACCTCTTAAAGGCCTATTTGTCTCCCTCAACAGCTGAAAATAAAACGGTAATGATTACTAGTGCCATACCATACATAGATTGTCCTATGGATCAATTTACAGATGATCCAATAACTGCATCTTGGCAGGATTCTCAAAACTCAAAGATCTTGGAAAACTTATCAGACTATCTAAAACCCTTATC
>NC_090749.1:67336778-67339278 GCF_036898095.1 Palaemon carinicauda
TATCAAGCCCTGTAGGACTGTGTTCTTCCAGTTCATCTAGTGCATTGTGGAGCCCAGTTAAACGTTTCTTGAACTGATCTACAAAAACTATAGCGTGGATTATTACTGTTCTTGGAATGAATAACTTGCAGCACATACACAAACATTAGTAATGATTATTATTGTTCTTGTAACGAATAACTTGCGGCACATACACAAACAATAATGTGAATTATCATTGTTATTATAATGAATAACTTATGGCACGTACATAAACAATAGTGTGAAATATTATTGTTCTTGTAAAGAATTACTTGCAGCAAATACACAAACAATAGCAAGAAATATTATTGTTCTTGACTGGATAACTTGCGGCACGTACACAAAAAAAAAAAAAAAAAAACGCAAAATATTATTGTTCGTGCACTGAAAACCTTGTGGCACATACACAAACGATAGCGTGGAATATTATTGATCTTGTACTGAATAACTTGCGGCAAATACAAAAACAAAAGCGTGGAATATTATTGTTCTTCTACTGAATAACTTGCAGAATATACACAAAGAAAAGTGTGGATTATTATTGTTTTTGTAATGAATAACTGGCGGCACATACACAAAAAATAGTGTGAATTATTATAATTCTTGTAATGAATTACTTGCAGCACATACACAAACAATAGCGTGGAATATTGTTCTTGAAATGAATAACTTGCGGCACATACACAAACAATAGCGTGAAATATTATTGTTCTTGTAATAAATAACTTGCGACACATACACAAACAATAGCATGGAAAATTATTGTTCTTATACTGAATTACTTGCGGCACATCCACAAACCAAAGTGTGGAATATTATTGTTCTTGTACTGAATAACTTGCGGCACATCCACAAACAATAGCAGGGATTATTATTGTTCTTGTAATGAATAACTTGTGAAACATAAACAAACAATAGCGTGGAATATTATTGTCCTTGTAATGAATAACTTGCAGCTAATCGACAAACAATACCTTGGAAAATTATTGTTCGTGTAATGAATAAATTGCGGCACATACACAAACAATAGCGTGGAATATTATTGTTCATGAAATGAATAACTAGCGGCACACACAAACAATAGCGTGGATTATTATTTTTCTTGTAATGAATATCGTGTGGCACTTACACAAACAATAGCGTGGATTATCATTGTTTTTGTAATGAATTACTTGGGCATATATACAAACGATAGCGTGGAATATTATTGTTCTTGTAATGAATAACTTGCGGCACAAACACAAACAATTGCGTGGAATATTATTGTTCGTGTAATGAATAATTTGCCGCACATACACAAACAATAGCGTGGATTATCATTGTTTTTGTAATGAATTACATGGGCATATACACAAACAATATCGTGGAAAATTATTGTTTTTGTAATGAATAACTTGCGGCACAAACACAAACAATAGCGTGGAGTATTATTGTTCTGGAAATGAATAATTTGCGGCACATACAAAAACAATAGTGAGGAAAATTATTGTTTTTATACTGAATTACTTGCGGCACATACAAAAACAATAGTGAGGAAAATTATTGTTTTTATACTGAATTACTTGCGGCACATACACAAACAAAAGAGTGGAATATTATTGTTCTTGTACTGAATAACTTGCAGCACATAAACAAACAATATCGTGGATTATTATTGTTCTTGTAATGAATTACTTGCGGCACATACACAAACAATAGCAGGGAATATTATTGTTATTGTAATGAATAACTTGTGGTACATACACAAACAATAGCGTGGATTATTATTGTTCTTTTAGTGACTTTCTTGTGGCATAAACACAAATATTAGCGTGGAATATTATTGTTATTTTGATGAATAACTCGTGGCACATCCACAAAGAATAGCCTGGATTATTATTGTTCTTGTAATGAATAAATTGCGGCAAATACACAAACAAAAGCGTGGATTATCACTGTTATTATAATGGATTACTTGTGGTACATACACAAACAATAGTGTGGAATATTATTGTTCTTGTAATGAATAACTTGCAGCACATCCACAAACAATAGCTTGGAAAATTATTGTTCTTAAATGAATAACTTTCGGCACATACACAAACAATAGCATGAAATATTACTACTCTTGTAATTAATAAGTTACGGCACATACACAAACAATAGCGTGGAATATTATTGTTCTTGTAATGAATAACTAGCGGCACATCCACAAACAATAGCGTGGAATATTATCGTTTTTGTAATGAATAACTTATGGCACATACAAAAACAACAGTGTGGAATGTTATTGTTCTTGTAATGCATAACTTGCGGCACTTACACAAACAATAGATTGGATTAGTATTATCTTTGTAATCCATTACCTACCGCAAATACACAAACAATAGAGTGATTATTGTTCTTGTAATGAATAACTTGCGACCAATACAAACAAAAGCGGGAATTATCATTGCTCCTGTAATGAATTACTTGCTGCATATACACAAACTAAAGAGAG
>NC_090749.1:67344278-67349278 GCF_036898095.1 Palaemon carinicauda
CTATCCCCGATTATAATGACAAACCCTTTGCATTTTAAATAACCCTTTAACAAACCTGGGGTTCTCTCTCTCTCTCTCTCCCTCTCTCTCTCTCTCTCTCTCTCTCTCTCTCTCTCTCTCTCTCTCTCTCTATTGCAGGATATAATTGCAGTATTATCATCTGAACAAATCCTTTTGATAGTGGGTAATCGTCTCGCTTTGAACTATAGTCCTTTTAGTTGACTCGGTCTCCTTTATTGCTTAGAGTTCTATGTTTTTACTTTTCATTTCACGTATGAAATAAAAGTGTTATGCTTCAACCGTTCTTCCTCTATTATTTCAACGAAAATCTCTCCATGTCTCATTTGCAATCTCTCTCTCTCTCTCTCTCTCCTCTCTCTCTCTCTCTCTCAGTATTCACGATAAAGTCTCTCTTACGGTCAGTATTAAATAAGAGGGAAAGTCTCTCTCTCTCTCTCTCTCTCTCTCTCTCTCTCTCTCTCTCTCTCAGTATTCACGAAGAAGTCTCTCTCTCAGTATTAAAGAAGAGGGAAATTCTCTCTCTCTCTCTCTCTCTCTCTCTCTCTCTCTCTCTCTGCATCCCAGACCATCCAAGACTGGAAGATGCAAAATACACTGGAAGATGCATTAGCAACTCTCTGCTGGATATACGAGGTGCCTCACACTGAGGGACCTGGGGGAACCCAAACATAGAATAAGACAATAAGGCAATAAGGTAAGGATCTCTCTCTCTCTCTCTCTCTCTCTCTCTCTCTCTCTCTCACACACACACACACACACACACACAGTATTTAAGAAGAATCTCTCTCTCTCTCTCTCTCTCTCTCTCTCTCTCTCTCTCTCACACACACACACACACACACACACACAGTATTTAAGAAGAATCTCTCTCTCTCTCTCTCTCTCTCTCTCTCTCTCTCTCTCTCTCTCTCGAAACCCCATCATTTCCCTGCATTTCCACCTTCCTTTCTGCACCTCCTTCCCCTCACCTCCCATCACAAGAGAGGTGAGTATTTACGCATCAAACTGTTCCCTGGAAATGCAGTCGAAGGTCTGAGAATGTCGACAGCAAGATTATGGCTGAAGGAGCGACGGTAAATTGTTGGTTGAAAGGAATTGTTGGGCAGAGAAGGAACAACCACGGGGGGAAAGTGTGTTTGTTGACGAAATGCAAATTGTCTGAAGGTACTCGTTGGTTGCAATATAAACTTTACTTTGGTGGTTGGTTCAGAAAAATCAGAGAGTAATCAATTTTGTGAAGGTCATCTTGGTTATTGCCTGAAGTAATTTTATGTAATGCAAATTGATCATGTCACCTGCTTGGGTAATTTTACTTTGGTGTACGCATTATAACTACAGCCAGAAGTAATTGTTTTGTAGTTATGAATTACATATTTGTTTGTTTGAAAAGATCGTTTGAAGTAATTTTTAGGTCACTTTTGTATATTTTCTCTTTTAGGTGATAGTAAATGATGTGTTGCAGTAAATTTTAGCAATAGGACAAATTTCAGTTTACTAATTTGGCCAATCCACAATTTTCAGGAACGTACAAATAAATTGTTATCTGGAGGAAATAGCTTGGGGTGAAGATAAAGTTCGTTTAAATGTCTATATATCGAAGTAATTATTGGAAGCATTGAAGTGATTCGAAGTGATCTGAAGAAGCAATGTTAATACACGATCTTAAGGGGTTTGCTTAACACAACAGTAAACTAAACTAAATAAATGTTTACTTTCCGTGACATGACTCAATCACAGGAACGAAGAGGTTATTCATGACTACGATGAGAGACTTAAGTTTAAATCATCTTATGACACATGTTGCTAGAATTGACTAGACCCATCTACACACTCGCATCGTTAAAAGTAGTATGTTAGCCAAGGCTCCAGCCACACGGTGAGATTCTACCGCTAAAGAGTTATTGGGTCCTTTGACTGGCCGGATTGCTCTACATTGGATCCCTCTCTGGTTAGTGTTCATTTTTCCTTTGCCTACACATACACCGAATATTCTGGGCTATTTTTCATACATTCTGCTCTTTTCTCATTCATCTGTCAACACTAAGATAGCGGAATAAATTATTCTGCGTTCAAAGGGTTAAATAATGCACTGTAATTGTCCAGTGTTTATTTTCCTCAAGGCAAGGGTAGAAGAGACTCGTTAGGTATGGTTGGCAGTTCTTCTAGGAGAAGGACAATCCAAAATCAAACCATTGTCCTCTAGCCTTGGGTAAACGCCATACCCTCTGTATCATGGTCTTCTCACTATCTTGGGTTAATGTTCTCTCGCTTGAGGGTACACTCGGGTACATAATTCTATTGTTTCCTTATTTCCTTTCCCTACAGGTATATATTACCCGTTGGAACCCTTAAGCTTATAGCATCCCTGCTTTTCTAACTTGGGTTATAGCTTAGCTAATAATAATAATAATAATAATAATAATAATAATAATAATAATAATAATAATCAGTACTACCGGCTGAATAACTGAAGTGGAAAACAACTGTCATTCTCAAGAGAATGAAATTTATGGTTAAGATGGAAATCGTCAAACGAAATAAAATGCTCAAGATAAACGATTGGAGAGACTTAAACAACTAGCCAAAGGCGGATAGCTGGTCAACCCTTGGAAGGGTGACCGTCAATAAATGACAATCCGTTACGTTAAGCAACATTTGACAAGTTCACATCTTGGAAGGGTTACACACCAATGAAAAAAAAAAAAGAAAAACACTTGCAGGTAATATTTAAGCCCCATGTCCATCTTTGAAGGCCTTTGCCTGCTGTGAAGGTACTGGGTCAGAGGAAAAAAGGTAAAATTAAGACAACAATCTTATACATTGATAACTACGAGACTTATGCCATTAACAATGGTTCACAATTAAGTTCGTGAATTAAAAAAAAAAGTATGTTGTTGGCATGTAGTGACCTTATGAAATAGAACCAAATTGGGGCCCCAATTAGGAACACGCAGAGGTGTTTTATAATATCCGGGTCTTTATTCTTTAAGGCTTCTCCTTCTCACCATTTGTATACGAGGTTCTTATGTAAATCATGTCCTGGACAGGTCAAGCCTTTTTATTGCATTTTATGTGTATCAATTGGACTGTTGCTTTTCAGAGGATAATTTCAATAATAAATTATTACCAAAATTTCTGATTTTGGTTGATTTATTATAGTTTGTTAACTGTTCATTAGCTGTGGTACTCCTGAATATGCTTATTTCTATCATTTTATATTACGTATTATGTTGTTTACGTTGTAAGAGGTATTATAACAGTCTGTATATATATATATATATATATATATATATATATAGGTAGTAGGTTGGCCTGGGCACCAGCCGCCCGTTGAGATACTACCGCTAGAGAGTTATGGGGTCCTTTGACTGGCCAGACAGTACTACATAGGACCCTTCTCTCTGGTTACGGTTCTTTCCCCTTTGCCTACACAGACACCGAATAGTGTGGCCTATCCTTTACAGATTCTCCTCTGTCCTCATACACCTGACAACACTGTGATTATTAGACAATTCTTCTTCACCCCAAGGGGTTAACTACTGCACTGTAATTGTTCAGTGGCTACTTTCCTCTTGGTAAGGGTAGAAGAGACTCTTTAGCTATGGTAAGCAGCTCTTCTAGGAGAAGGACACTCCAAAATCAAACCATTGTTCTCTATTCCTGGGTAGTGCCATAGCCTCTGTACCATGGTCTTACACTGCCTTGGGTTAGAGTTCTCTTGCTTGAGGGTACACTTGGGCACACTTTTCTATCTAGTTTCTCTTCCTCTTGTTCTGTTAAAGTTTTTATATTTTAAATAGGAAATATTTATTTTAATATTGTTACTATTCCTAAAATGTTCTATTTTTCCTTATCTCCTTATTTCCTTATTTCCTTTCCTCACTGGGCTATTTTCCCTGTTGGGGCCCCTGGGCTTATAGCATCCTGCTTTTCCAACTAGGGGTTGTAGCTTAGCATTTAATAATAATAATAATAATAATAATAATAATATATATATATATATATATATATATATATATATATATATATATATATAATTGATATGATACATACACACACAAAAAAATAGAAAAAAAAATTGCCTTGTCATGCATTATGAAGAGAATTCTCTAGAATGTAATTACTTGGCTAACTGCCAATGAACTATATATCCGGAGAATTACGATCCAACAAGCTGTTAATTACTTTAATATTCTTGACTGACCATTTGTGGCACTTCACCATTTAAGAGCTGTACCAACACGAAAGAATTTGGTCGACTTTTTATCTTTTTCTTTTTAATATTTCCTCCAGCTAAATGTCTATATGAACCATGTTTCCAATGATGTCTGTATATTTATACACCTATCTGTTTATATATTTATGTATATATGTATGTATATATATTCAAACACATACACATACACATGAACACGCGCACACACACTCATATATATATATATATATATAGATATATATATATATATATATACATACATACATACATATATATATATATATATATATGAACATTGTATATATATGTATGGACACACACACACATATATATATATATATATGTATTGATATATATATGAACATTGTATGTATATATATATATATATATATATGTATATATATATATATATACACAATGTTTAATGAGAATGCCGAGAGATACCTAAATGTGGAGAAAGGATCAGCAGAGATGTACTAGTCAGGGCCATCCATACTTGGGAATCTCCCACCATCACCAATCCGCTCAGGCCTTCGTAGTGAGGAAACTGGCCAAACCTCAGACATGAATTGGTTGTTGTTGTTGTTGTTGTTATTGTATATATAGCCCAACACTTGCTCTTTAATATATAATAGAGATTATCCTATCTATTGTTCTAAATAATTATAATTATTGAAGGAATGCTGAATGGTAATTCTAAGATTCCTGGGAGTATTCATTTGCAAGCTACACGTGTGAACTATATATGGTGTTATCAGATATT